>NC_092291.1:1222519-1251207 GCF_036320965.1 Panulirus ornatus
GAGAATGTTATCTCAGAGAGCAAAAATGGGTATGTTTGAAGGAATAGTAGTACCAACATTATCATAAGGTTGCAAAGCATGGGCTATGAATATGGTTCTTCCAGAGGAGGGTGGATGTGTTGGAAATGAAATGTCAGAGGGAAATATGTGGTGTGAGGTGGTCTTTTGATCGAGTAAGTAATGAAACAGTAGAGAAATGTGTGGGATATAAAGAAGTGCGGTTGAGAGAGCAGAAGAGGGTGTGTTAAAATGGCTAGGGACAAATGGAGAGAATGAGTGAGGAAAGATTGAGAAAAAGGATATGTGTCAGAGGTGGAAGGAACAAGAGAAGTAGGAGACCAAATTGGAGGTAGAAGGATGGAATGAAAAAAATTTGAGCAGCTGAGGCCTGAACATACACGAAGGTGAGAGGCATGCAAGGAACAGAGTGAATTGGAACAATGTAGTATACCATAGTCAACAAGCTGTCAATGGACTGAATCAGGGCATGTGAAAAATCTAGGATAAATCATGGAAAGGTCTGGGGGCCTGGATGTGGATAGGGATCTGTGGCCTTTTATATCTGTTTTCCTGGCGCTACTTCACTGAAACTGGGGGAAGCGATACTGTTTCCTGTGTGGTGGGGTAGCACCAGGAATGGATGAAGGCAAGCAAGTATCAATATGGACATGCGTATATGTCTGTGTATGTGTATCTACATGAATGTATATGTGTATATCATAGAACATACAAACCTCCAACAGCCAGGATCGAACCCAGGACCCCTGTGCAACAGACGGGAGCGCTACCACTAGGCTATGATCACCCCTGATAGAGAAATAACTATTCAAATACTATGTACTCGAATACCCTTCGTCTCAAATTGGTGAGCAACGGGGTCTACACTGGTCATTTCCCATCAGGCTCACACAGCCAGCAGATAGCAATTTACCGAACCTAACTGTTCTATGAAGGTACATAGTATTCAAATAGTCATTTCCCTAATAGGGGCGATCATAGCCTATCAGTAGCATTCCCACCTGTTGGACATGGGTCCCAGGTCCGATCCAGGCTGTTGGAGTTTTGTATGTTCTATGAAGGTGCGAGTTGATACGCACTTTGTTCGTATATGTGTATATGTTGATATGTATGGCAGGGGTGTGTGATGTCTCCATAGTTGTTTAATTTGTTTATGGATGGGGTTGTTACGGAGGTGAATGCAAGAGTATTGGAAAGAGGGGCAAGTATGCAATTCATTCTGGATGAAAGAGCTTGGGAAGTGAGTCAGTTGTTGTTCGCTGATGAAACAGCGCTGGTGGCTGATTCATGTGAGAAACTGCAGAAGCTGGTAACTGAGTTTGGTAAAGTGTGTGAAAGAAGAAAGCTGAGAGTAAATGTGAATAAGAGCAACGTTATTAGGTACAGTAGGGTTGAGGGACAAGTCAATTGCAAGGTAAGTTTAAATGGAATTGGAAGAAGTGAAGTGTTTTAGACATCTAGGAGTGGATTTGGCAGCAGATGGAACTATGGAAGCGGAAGTGAATCATAGGGTTGTGGGGGGGTGAAAGTTCTGGGAGCGTTGAAGAATGTGTGGAAGTCGAGAACATTATCTCGGAAAGAAAAAATGGGCATGTTTGAAGGAATACTGGTTCCAACATTGTTATATGGTTGCAAAACATGGGCTATGGATAGAGTTGTGCGGAGGAGGATGGATGTGCTGGAAATGAGATGTTTGAGGACAATATATGGTGTGAGGTGGTTTGATCGAGTAAGTAATAATAGGGTAAGACAGATGCGTGGTAATAAAAAGAGTGTGGTTGAGAGAGCAAAAGAGGATGTTTTGAAATGGTTTGGTCACATGGAGAGAATAAGTGAGGAAAGATTGACCAAGAGGATATATGTGTCAGAAGTGGAGGGAACGAGGAGAAGTGGGAGACCAAATTGGAGGTAGAAAGATGGAGTGAAAAAGATTTTGAGTGATCAGGGCCTGACCATGCAGGAGGGTGAAGGGCATGCAAGGAATACAGTCAAATGGAACGATGTGGTATACCGGGGTCGATGTGCTGTCAATGGATTGAACCAGGGCATGTGAAGCGTCTGGGGTAAACCATGGAAAGTTCTGTGGGGCCTGGATGTGGAAAGGGAGCTGTGGTTTCAGTGCATTATTACATGACAGAGACTGAGTGTGAATGAATGCGGACCTTTATTGTCTTCCTAGCACTACCTCGTCCACAGAAGGGGGGGAGGGGGTTGTTATTTCATGTGTGGCGGGGTAGCAATGAGAATGAATAAAGGCAGACAGTATGAATTATCTACATGTGTATATATGTATATGTCTGTGTGTGTATATATATGTATACGTTGACATGTATAGATAGGTATATTTCTGTGTGTGGACGTGTATGTATGTATATACATGTGTATGTGGGTGGGTTGGGCCATTCTTTCGTCTGCTTCCATGCGCTACCTCGCTAACACAGGAGACAGCAACAAAGCAAAATAATAATAATAATGATAACAATATATATATATATATATATATATATATATATATATATATATATATATATATATATATATATATATATATATATATATATTATTATTATTATTATTATACTTTGTCGCTGTCTCCCGCGTTTGCGAGGTAGCGCAAGGAAACAGACGAAAGAAATGGCCCAACCCCCCCCCCCATACACATGTATATACATACGTCCACACACGCAAATATACATACCTACACAGCTTTCTATGGTTTACCCCAGACGCTTCACATGCCTTGATTCAATCCACTGACAGCACGTCAACCCCGGTATACCACATCGCTCCAATTCACTCTATTCTTTGCCCTCCTTTCACCCTCCTGCATGTTCAGGCCCCGATCACACAAAATCTTTTTCACTCCATCTTTCCACCTCCAATTTGGTCTCCCTCTTCTCCTCGTTCCCTCCACCTCCGACACATATATCCTCTTGGTCAATCTTTCCTCACTCATTCTCTCCATGTGACCAAACCATTTCAAAACACCCTCTTCTGCTCTCTCAACCACGCTCTTTTTATTTCCACACATCTCTCTTACCCTTACGTTACTTACTCGATCAAACCACCTCACACCACACATTGTCCTCAAACATCTCATTTCCAGCACATCCATCCTCCTGCGCACAACTCTATCCATAGTACACGCCTCGCAACCATAAAACATTGTTGGAACCACTATTCCTTCAAACATACCCATTTTTGCTTTCCGAGATAATGTTCTCGACTTCCACACATTCTTCAAGGCTCCCAGAATTTTCGCCCCCTCCCCCACCCTATGATCCACTTCCGCTTCCATGGTTCCATCCACTGCCAGATCCACTCCCAGATATCTAAAACACTTCACTTCCTCCAGTTTTTCTCCATTCAAACTCACCTCCCAATTGAATTGACCCTCAACCCTACTGTACCTAATAACCTTGCTCTTATTCACATTTACTCTTAACTTTCTTCTTTCACACACTTTACCAAACTCAGTCACCAGCTTCTGCAGTTTCTCACATGAATCAGCCACCAGCGCTGTATCATCAGCGAACAACAACTGACTCACTTCCCAAGTTCTCTCATCCCCAACAGACTTCATACTTGCGCCTCTTTCCAAAACTCTTGCATTCACCTCCCTAACAACCCCATCCATAAACAAATTAAACAACCATGGAGACATCACACACCCCTGCCGCAAACCTCCATTCACTAAGAACCAATCACTTTCCTCTCTTCCTACACGTACACATGCCTTACATCCTCGATAAAAACTTTTCACTGCTTCTAACAACTTGCCTCCCACACCATATATTCTTAATACCTTCCACAGAGCATCTCTATCAACTCTATCATATGCCTTCTCCAGATCCATAAATGCTACATACAAATCCATTTCCTTTTCTAAGTATTTCTCACATACATTCTTCAAAGCAAACACCTGATCCACACATCCTCTAACATTTCTGAAACCACACTGCTCTTCCCGAATCTGATGTTCTGTACATGCCTTCACCCTCTCAATCAATACCCTCCCATATAATTTACCAGGAATACTCAACAAACTTATACCTCTGTAATTTGAGCACTTACTCTTATCCCCTTTGCCTTTGTACAATGGCACTATGCACGCATTGCGCCAATCCTCAGGCACCTCACCATGAGTCATACATACATTAAATAACCTTACCAACCAGTCAACAATACAGTCACCCTCGTTTTTAATAAATTCCACTGCAATACCATCCAAACCTGCTGCCTTGCCGGCTTTCATCTTCCGCAAAGCTTTTACTACCTCTTCTCTGTTTACCAAATCATTTTCCCTAACCCTCTCACTTTGCACACCACCTCGACCAAAACACCCTATATCTGCCACTCTATCATCAAATACATTCAACAAACCTTCAAAATACTCACTCCATCTCCTTCTCACATCACCACTACTTGTTTTCACCTCCCCATTTGCACCCTTCACTGAAGTTCCCATTTGCTCCCTTGTCTTACGCACTTTATTTACCTCCTTCCAGAACATCTTTTTATTCTCCCTAAAATTTAATGATACTCTCTCACCCCAACTCTCATTTGCCTTCTTTTTCACCTCTTGCACCTTTCTCTTGACCTCCTGTCTCTTTCTTTTATACATCTCCCACTCAACTGCATTTTTTCCGTGCAAAAATCGTCCAAATGCCTCTCTCTTCTCTTTCACTAATAATCTTACTTCTTCATCCCACCACTCACTACCCTTTCTAATCAACCCACCTCCCACTCTTCTAATGCCACAAGCATCTTTTGCGCAATCCATCACTGATTCCCTAAATACATCCCATTATTAGGTACAGTAGGGTTGAGGGTCAAGTCAATTGTGAGGTAAGTTTGAATGGAGAAAAACTGGAGGAAGTAAAGTGTTTTAGATATCTGGGAGTGGATCTGGCAGTGGATGGAACCATGGAAGCGGAAGTGGATCATAGGGTGGGGGAGGGGGCGAAAATTCTGGGAGCCTTGAAGAATGTGTGGAAGTCGAGAACATTATCTCGGAAAGCAAAAATGGGTATGTTTGAAGGAATAGTGGTTCCAACAATGTTGTATGGTTGCGAGGCGTGGGCTATGGATAGAGTTGTGTGCAGGAGGATGGATGTGCTGGAACTGAGATGTTTGAGGACAATGTGTGGTGTGAGGTGGTTTGATCGAGTAAGTAACGTAAGGGTAAGAGAGATGTGTGGAAATAAAAAGAGCGTGGTTGAGAGAGCAGAAGAGGGTGTTTTGAAATGGTTTGGGCACATGGAGAGAATGAGTGAGGAAAGATTGACCAAGAGGATATATGTGTCGGAGGTGGAGGGAACGAGGAGAAGTGGGAGACCAAATTGGAGGTGGAAAGATGGAGTGAAAAAGATTTTGTGTGATCGGGGCCTGAACATGCAGGAGGGTGAAAGGAGGGCAAGGAATAGAGTGAATTGGAGCGATGTGGTATACCGGGGTTGATGTGCTGTCAGTGGATTGAATTAGGGCATGTGAAGCGTCTGGGGTAAACCATGGAAAGCTGTGTAGGTATGTATATTTGCGTGTGTGGACGTATGTATATACATGTGTATGGGGGTGGGTTGGGCCATTTCTTTCGTATGTTTCCTTGCGCTACCTCGCAAACGCGGGAGACAGCGACAAAGCAAAAAAAAAAATATATATATATATATATATATATATATATATATATATATATATATATACATAAATATGGCGATGGGAATAAATAAAGGCAGACAGTATGAAATATGTACATGTGTATATATGTATATGTCTGTGTGTGTATATATATGTATACACTGAGATGTATAAGTATAATAATAATATATATGAATATATAAATATATATATATATATATATATATATATATATATATATATATATATATATATATATATATGTGTAAATATATATATATATATATATATATATATATATATATATATATATATATATATATATATATATATATATGTGTAAATAAATTATACATTTCCTTTTTTCCATAGCCAGAGGTTGAACCATTATGTGACATTCATTTTTTTCATTCATTTCAAGCTAGAAGTTTCAGTTTTCTAAATTGTTTCTTACATTTTTCATATGTATATATATGTATGTGTGTGTGTGTGTATATGTGCGTATGTATGTGTATGTGTGTGTATGTGTATATGTATATATATATGTATATTATCCCTGGGGATAGGGGTGAAAGAATACTTCCCACGTATTCCTCGCGTGTCGTAGAAAGCGACTAGAGGGGACGGGAGCGGGGAGCCAGAAATCCTCCCCTCCTTGTATTAACTTTCTAAAATGGGAAACAGAAGAAGGAGTCACGCGGGGAGTGCTCATCCTCCTCGAAGGCTCAGAGTGGGGTGCCTAAATGTGTGTGGATGTAACCAAGATGTGAAAAAAGGAGAGATAGGTAGTATGTTTGAGGAAAGGAACCTGGATGTTTTGGCTCTGAGTGAAACGAAGCTCAAGGGTAAAGGGGAAGAGTGGTTTGGGAATGTCTGGGGAGTAAAGTCAGGGGTTAGTGAGAGGACAAGAGCAAGGGAAGGAGTAGCAATACTCCTGAAACAGGAGTTGTGGGAGTATGTGATAGAGTGTAAGAAAGTAAATTCTCGATTAATATGGGTAAAACTGAAAGTTGATGGAGAGAGGTGGGTGATTATTGGTGCATATGCACCTGGGCATGAGAAGAAAGATCAAGAGAGGCAAGTGTTTTGGGAGCAGCTGAATGAGTGTGTTAGTGGTTTTGATGCACGAGACCGGGTTATAGTGATGGGTGATTTGAATGCAAAGGTGAGTAATGTGGCAGTTGAGGGAATAATTGGTATACATGGGGTGTTCAGTGTTGTAAATGGAAATGGTGAAGAGCTTGTAGATTTATGTGCTGAAAAAGGACTGATGATTGGGAATACCTGGTTTAAAAAGCGAGATATACATAAGTATACTTATGTAAGTAGGAGAGATGGCCAGAGAGCGTTATTGGATTACGTGTTAATTGACAGGCGTGCGAAAGAGAGACTTTTGGATGTTAATGTGCTGAGAGGTGCAACTGGAGGGATGTCTGATCATTATCTTGTGGAGGCTAAGGTGAAGATTTGTATGTGTTTTCAGAAAAGAAGAGTGAATGTTGGGGTGAAGAGGGTGGTGAGAGTAAGTGAGCTTGGGAAGGAGACCTGTGTGAGGAAGTACCAGGAGAGACTGAGTACAGAATGGAAAAAGGTGAGAACAATGGAAGTAAGGGGAGTGGGGGAGGAATGGGATGTATTTAGGGAATCAGTGATGGATTGCGCAAAAGATGCTTGTGGCATGAGAAGAGTGGGAGGTGGGTTGATTAGAAAGGGTAGTGAGTGGTGGGATGAAGAAGTAAGAGTATTAGTGAAAGAGAAGAGAGAGGCATTTGGACGATTTTTGCAGGGAAAAAATGCAATTGAGTGGGAGATGTATAAAAGAAAGAGACAGGAGGTCAAGAGAAAGGTGCAAGAGGTGAAAAAAAGGGCAAATGAGAGTTGGGGTGAGAGAGTATCATTAAATTTTAGGGAGAATAAAAAGATGTTCTGGAAGGAGGTAAATAAAGTGCGTAAGACAAGGGAGCAAATGGGAACTTCAGTGAAGGGCGCAAATGGGAAGGTGATAACATGTAGTGGTGATGTGAGAAGATGGAGTAAGTATTTTGAAGGTTTGTTGAATGTGTTTGATGATAGAGTGGCAGATATAGGGTGCTTTGGTCGAGGTGGTGTGCAAGGTGAGAGGGTTAGAGAATATTATTTTGTAAACAGAGAAGAGGTAGTAAAAGCTTTGCGGAAGATGAAAGCCGGCAAGGCAGCAGGTTTGGATGGTATTGCAGTGGAATTTATTAAAAAAGGGGGGTGACTGTATTATTGATTGGTTGGTAAGGTTATTCAATGTATGTAAGACTCATGGTGAGGTGCCTGAGGATTGGCGGAATGCGTGCATAGTGCCATTGTACAAAGGCAAAGGGGATAAGAGTGAGTGCTCAAATTTCAGAGGTATAAGTTTGTTGAGTATTCCTGGTAAATTATATGGGAGGGTATTGATTGAGAGGGTGAAGGCATGTACAGAGCATCAGATTGGGGAAGAGCAGAGTGGTTTCAGAAGTGGTAGAGGATGTGTGGATCAGGTGTTTGCTTTGAAGAATGTATGTGAGAAATACTTAGAAAAGCAAATGGATTTGTATGTAGCATTTATGGATCTGGAGAAGGCATATGATAGAGTTGATAGAGATGCTCCGTGGAAGGTATTAAGAATATATGGTGTGGGAGGCAAGTTGTTAGAAGCAGTGAAAAGTTTTTATCGAGGATGTAAGGCATGTGTACGTGTAGGAAGAGAGGAAAGTGATTGGTTCTCAGTGAATGTAGGTTTGCGGCAGGGGTGTGTGATGTCTCCATGGTTGTTTAATTTGTTTATGGATGGGGTTGTTAGGGAGGTGAATGCAAGAGTTTTGGAAAGAGGGGCAAGTATGAAGTCTGTTGTGGATGAGAGAGCTTGGGAAGTGAGTCAGTTGTTGTTTGCTGATGATACAGCGCTGGTGGCTGTTTCATGTGAGAAACTGCAGAAGCTGGTGACTGAGTTTGGTAAAGTGTGTGAAAGAAGAAAGTTAAGAGTAAATGTGAATAAGAGCAAGGTTATTAGGTACAGTAGGGTTGAGGGTCAAGTCAATTGGGAGGTAAGTTTGAATGGAGAAAAACTGGAGGAAGTAAAGTGTTTTAGATATCTGGGAGTGGATCTGGCAGCGGATGGAACCATGGAAGCGGAAGTGGATCATAGGGTGGGGGAGGGGGAGAAAATCCTGGGAGCCTTGACGAATATATGGAAGTCGAGAACATTATCTCGGAAATCAAAAATGGGTATGTTCGAAGGAATAGTGGTTCCAACAATGTTGTATGGTTGCGAGGCGTGGGCTATGGATAGAGTTGTGCGCAGGAGGGTGGATGTGCTGGAAATGAGATGTTTGAGGACAATGTGTGGTGTGAGGTGGTTTGATCGAGTAAGTAACGTAAGGGTAAGAGAGATGTGTGGAAATAAAAAGAGCGTGGTTGAGAGAGAAGAAGAGGGTGTTTTGAAATGGTTTGGGCACATGGAGAGAATGAGTGAGGAAAGATTGACGAAGAGGATATATGTGTCGGAGGTGGAGGGAACGAGGAGAAGTGTGAGACCAAATTGGAGGTGGAAAGATGGAGTGAAAAAGATTTTGTGTGATCGTGGCCTGAACATGCAGGAGGGTGAAAGGAGGGCAAGGAATAGAGTGAATTGGATCGATGTGGTATACCGGGGTTGACGTGCTGTCAGTGGATTGAATCAGGGCATGTGAAGCGTCTGGGGTAAACCATAGAAAGCTGTGGAGGTATGTATATTTGCGTGTGTGGATGTGTATGTATATACATGTGTATGGGGGTGGGTTGGGCCATTTCTTTCGTCTGTTTCCTTGCGCTACCTCGCAAACGCGGGAGACAGCAAAAAAAGTAAAAATATATATATATATATATATATATATATATATACATATTTTATCCCTGGGGATAATAGAGAAAGAATACTTCCCACGCATTCCTCACGTGTTTTAGAAGGCGACTAAAGGGGACGGGAGGGGGGAGCCAGAAACCCTCCCCTCCTTGCATTTTAACTTTCTAAAATGGGAAACAGAAGAAGGAGTCACGTGGGGAGTACTCATTCTCCTTGAAGGCTCAGACTGGGGAGTCTAAATGTGTGTCGATGTATCCAAGGTGAGAAAAAAGGAGAGATAGGTAGTATGTTTGAGGAAAGGAACCTGGATGTTTTGGCTCTGAGTGAAATGAAGCTCAAGGGTAAAGGGGAAGAGTGGTTTGGGATTGTCTTGGGAGTAAAGTCAGGGGTTAGCGAGAGGACAAGAGCAAGGGAAGGAGTAGCACTAGACCTGAAAAAGGAGTGGTGGGAGTATGTGACAAAGTGTAAGAAAATAAACTCTAGATTGATATGGGTAAAACTGAAAGTTGATGGAGAGAGATGGGTGATTATTGGTGCATATGCACCTGGGCATGAGAAGAAAGATCATGAGAGGCAAGTATTTTGGGAGCAGCTGAGTGATTGTGTTAGTAGCTTTGATACACATGACCGGGTTATAGTGATGGGTGATTTCTATGCAAAGGTGAGTAATGTGGCAGTTGAGGGAATTATTGGTATACATGGGGTGTTCAGTGTTGTAAATCGACATGATGAAGAGCTTGTAGATTTATGTGCTGAAAAAGGACTGATGATTGGGAATACCTGGTTTAAAAAGAGAGATATACATAAGTATACATATGTAAGTACGAGAGATGGCCAGAGAGCGTTATTGGATTACAAGATAATTGATAGGCATGTGAAAGAGAGACTTTTGGATGTTAATGTGCTGAGAGGTGCAACTGGAGGGATGTCTGATCATTATCTTGTGGAGGCTAAGGTGAAGATTTGTAGAGGTTTTCAGAAAAGAAGAGAGAATGTTGAGGTGAAGAGGGTGGTGAGAGTAAGTGAGCTTGGGAAGGAGACTTGTGTGAGGAAGTAACAGGAGAGACTTAGTACAGAATGGAAAAAGATGAGAACAAAGGACGTAAGGGTAGTGGGGGAGGAATAGGATGTATCAAGGGAAGCAGTGATAGCTTGCGCAAAAGATGCTTGTGGCATGAGAAGCGTGGGAGGTGGGCAGATTAGAAAAGGTAGTGAGTGGTGGCATAAAAAAGTAAGATTATCAGTGAAAGAGAAGAGAGAGGCATTTGGACGATTTTTGCAAGGAAAAATGCAAATGGCTGGGAGATGTATAAAAGAAAGAGGCAGGAGGTCAAGAGAAAGGTGCAAGAGGTGAAAAAGAGGGGAAATGAGAGTTGGGGTGAGAGAGTATCATTAAATTTTAGAGAGAATAAAAAGAAGTTTTGGAAGGAGGTAGATAACGTGCGTAAGACAAGGGAACAAATGGGAACTTCAGTGAAGGTGGCTAATGGGGAGGTGATAACAAGTAGTGGTGATGTGAGAAGGAGATGGAGTGAGTATTTTGAAGGTTTTTTGAATGTGTTTGATGATAGAGTGGCAGATATAGGGTGTTTTGGTCGAGGTGGTGTGCAAAGTGAGAGGGTTAGGGAAAATTATTTGGTAAACAGAGAAGAGGTAGTAAAACATTTGAGGAAGATGAAAGTCGGCAAGGCAGTGGGTTTGGATGGTATTGCAGTGGAATTTATTAAAAAAGGGGGTGACTGTATTGTTGACTGGGTGGTAAGGATATCTAAATTATTTATGAATTGTGGTGAGGTACCTGAGGGATGGCGGAAAGGCAAAGGCAAAGGGGATAAAAGTGAGTGCTTAAATTACAGAGGTATAAGTTTGTAGAGTATTCCTGGGAAATTATATGGGAGGGTATTGATTGAGAGGGTGAAGGCATGTACAGAGCATCAAATTAAGGAAGAGCAGTGTGGTTTCAGAAGTGGTAGAGGATGTGTGGATCAGGGTTTTGTTTTGAAGAATGTGTGTGAGAAATACTTAGAAAAGCAAATGGATTTGTATGTAGCATTTATGGATATGGAGAAGGGATATGATAGAATGGATAGAGATGCTCTGTGGAAGGTATTAAGAACATATGGTGTGGGAGGCAAGTTGTTAGAAGCAGCGAAAAGTTTTTATCGAGGATGTAAGGCATATGTATGTGTTGGAAGAGAGGAAAGTGATTGGTTCTCAGTGAATGTAGATTTGCGGCACAGGTGTGTGATGTCTCCATGGTTGTTTAATTTGTTTATAGATGGGGTTGTTAGGGAGGTTAATGCAAGAGTTTTGGAAAGAGCGGCAAGTATGCAGTCCGTTGTGGATGAGAGAGCTTGGGAAGTGAGTCAGTTGTTGTTCGCTGATGATACAGCGCTGGTGGCTGATTCATGTGAGAAACTGCAGAAGCTGGTGACTCAGTTTGGTAAAGTGTGTGAAACAAGAAAGCTGAGAGTAAATATGAATAAGAGCAAGGCTATTAGGTACAGTAGGGTTGAGGGACAAGTCAACTGGCAGGTAAGTTCGAATGGAGAAAAACTGGAGGAAGTGAAGTGTTTTAGATATCTGGGAGTGAATTTGCAGCGGATGGAACCATGGAAGCGGAAGTGAACCATAGGGTGGGGGATGGGGGCGAACATTCTGAGAGCATTAAAAGATGTGTGGAAGTCGAGAACATTATCTCGGAAGGCAAAAATGTGTATGTTTGAAGGAATAGTGGTTCCAACACTGTTATATGGTTGCAAGGCGTTGGCTATAGATAGAGTTGTCTGGAGGAGGGTGGATGTGCTGGAAATGAAATGCTTGAGGACAATATGTGGTGTGGGGTGGTTTGATGAAGTAAGTAATAATAGGGTAAGAGATATGTGTGGTAATAAAAAGAGTGTGGTTGAGAGAGCAGAAGAGGGTGTTTTGATATGGTATGGTCAAATGGAGAGAATGAGTGAGGAAAGATTGACCAAGAGGATATATATGGCAGAGGTGGAGGGAACGAGGCGAAGTGGGAGACCAAATTGGAGGTGGAAAGATGGAGTGAAAAATATTTTTGAGTGATCGGGGCCTGAACATGCAGGATGGTGAAAGGCGTGCAAGGAATGGAGTGAACTGGAACGCTGTGGTACACCGGAGTCAACGTGCTGTCAATGGATTGAACCAGGGCATGTGAAGCGTCTGGGGTGAACCATGAAAAGTTCTTTGGGGCCTGGATGTGGAAAGAGAGCTGTGGTTTCGGTGCATTATTACATGACAGCTAGAGACTGAGTGTGAACGAATGTGGCCTTTGTTGTCTTTCCCTAGCACTACCTCGCGCACATGAGGGGGGGAGGGGGTTGTTATTTCATGTGCAGCAGGGTGGCGATGGGAATGAATAAAGGAAGACAGTATGAACTATGTACATGTGTATGTACACTATGTATATGTCTGAGTGTGTATATATATGTATATGTGTATATGTTGAGATGTATAGGAATGTATATTTGTGTGTGTGAACGTGTGAACATGTGTATGTAGGTGGGTTGAGCCATTCTTTCGTCTATTTCCTTGTGCTACCTCGCTAACGTGGGAGATAGCGACAAAGTAAAATAAATAAATAAATAAATAAATATATATATATATATATATATATATATATATATATATATATATATATATATATATATATATATATATATATATTTTAATTTTCCTTTGTCGCTGTCTCCCGCGTTTGCGAGGTAGCGCAAGGAAATAGACGAAAGAAAATGGCCCAACCCACCCCCATACACAATGTACACACACACACGCCCACACACGCAAATATACATACCTATACATCCCAATGTACACATATATATACACACACAGACACATACATATATACCCATGCACACAATTCACACTGTCTGCCCCTATTCATTCCCATCGCCACCTCGCCACACATGGAATATATATATATATATATATATATATATATATATATATATATATATATATATATATATATATATATATATATATACAATATTTTTTTTTTTTTTTTTTTTTTGCTTTGTCGCTGTCTCCCGCGTTTGCGTGGTAGCGCAAGGAAACAGACGAAAGAAATGGCCCAACCCACCCCCATACACATGCCTTGATTCAATCCACTGACAGCACGTCAACCCCGGTATACCACATCGATCCAATTCACTCTATTCCTTGCCCTCCTTTCACCCTCCTGCATGTTCAGGCCCCGATCACACAAAATCTTTTTCACTCCATCTTTCCACCTCCAATTTGGTCTCCCTCTTCTCCTCGTTCCCTCCACCTCCGACACATATATCCTCTTGGTCAATCTTTCCTCACTCATTCTCTCCATGTGCCCAAACCATTTCAAAACACCCTCTTCTGCTCTCTCAACCACGCTCTTTTTATTTCCACACATCTCTCTTACCCTTACGTTACTTACTCGATCAAACCACCTCACACCACACATTGTCCTCAAACATCTCATTTCCAGCACATCCATCCTCCTGCGCACAACTCTATACATAGCCCACGCCTCGCAACCATACAACATTGTTGGAACCACTATTCCTTCAAACATACCCATTTTTGCTTTCCGAGATAATGTTCTCGACTTCCACACATTCTTCAAGGCTCCCAGAATTTTCGCCCCCTCCCCCACCCAATGATCCACTTCTGCTTATAAACAAATTAAACAACTATTCAGACATCACACACCCCTGCCGCAAACCCACATTCACTGAGAACCAATCACTTTCCTCTCTTCCTACACGTACACATGCCTTACATCCTCGATAAAAACTTTTCACTGCTTCTAACAACTTGCCTCCCACACCATATATTCTTAATACCTTCCACAGAGCATCTCTATCAACTCTATCATATGCCTTCTCCAGATCCATAAATGCTACATACAAATCCATTTGCTTTTCTAAGTATTTCTCACATACATTCCTCAAAGCAAACACCTGATCCACACATCCTCTACCACTTCTGAAACCACACTGCTCTTCCCCAATCTGATGCGCTGTACGTGCCTTCACCCTCTCAATCAATACCCTCCCATATAATTTACCAGGAATACTCAACAAACTTATACCTCTGTAATTTGAGCACTCACTCTTATCCCCTTTGCCTTTGTACAATGGCACTATGCACGCATTCCGCCAATCCTCAGGCACCTCACCATGAGTCATACATATATTAAATAACCTTACCAACCAGTCAATAATACAGTCACCCCCTTTTTTAATAAATTCCACTGCAATACCATCCAAACCTGCTGTCTTGCCGGCTTTCATCTTCCGCAAAGCTTTTACTACCTCTTCTCTGTTTTCCAAATCATTTTCCCTAACCCTCTCACTTTGCACACCACCTCGACCAAAACACCCTATATCTGCCACTCTATGCACCTGGGCATGAGAAGAAAGATCATGAGAGGCAAGTGTTTTGGGAGCAGCTGAATGAGTGTGTTAGTAGTTTTGATGCACAAGACCGGGTTATAGTGATGGGTGATTTGAATGCAAAGGTGAGTAATGTGGCAGTTGAGGGAATAATTGGTATACATGGGGTGTTCTGTGTTGTAAATGGAAATGGTGAAGAGCTTGTAGATTTATGTGCTGAAAAAGGACTAGTGACTGGGAATACCTGGTTTAAAAAGCGAGATATACATAAGTATACGTATGTAAGTAGGAGAGATGGCCAGAGAGCGTTATTGGATTATGTGTTAATTGACAGGCGCACGAAAGAGAGACTTTTGGTTGTTAATGTGCTGAGAGGTGCATCTGGAGGGATGTCTGATCATTATCTTGTGGAGGCTAAGGTGAAGATTTGTATGGGTTTTCAGAAAAGAAGAGTGAATGTTGGGGTGAAGAGGGTGGTGAGAGTAAGTGAGCTTGGGAAGGAGACTTGTGTGAGGAAGTACCAGGAGAGACTGAGTACAGAATGGAAAAAGGTGAGAACAATGGAAGTAAGGGGAGTGGGGGAGGAATGGGATGTATTTAGGGAATCAGTGATGGATTGCACAAAAGATGCTTGTGGCATGAGAAGAGTGGGAGGTGGGTTGATTAGAAAGGGTAGTGAGTGGTGGGATGAAGAAGTAAGATTATTAGTGAAAGAGAAGGGAGAGGCATTTGAACGATTTTTGCAGGGAAAAAATGCAAATGAGTGGGAGATGTATAAAAGAAAGAGACAGGAGGTCAAGAGAAAGGTACAAGAGGTGAAAAAGAGGGCAAATGAGAGTTGGGGTGAGAGAGTATCATTAAATTTTAGGGAGAATAAAAAGATGTTCTGGAAGGAGGTAAATAAAGTGCGTAAGACAAGGGAGCAAATGGGAACTTCAGTGAAGGGCGCAAATGGGAAGGTGATAACAAGTAGTGGTGATGTGAGAAGGAGATGGAGTGAGTATTTTGAAGGTTTGTTGAATGTGATATATATATATATATATATATATATATATATATATATATATATATATATATATATATATATATATATATATTTATTTATTCATTTTGCTTTGTTGCTGTCTCCCGCGTTTGCGAGGTAGCACAAGGAAACAGACGAAAGAAATGGCCCAACCCACCCCCATACACAATGTATATACATACATGTCCACACACGCAAATATACATACCTATATATCTCAATGTACACATATATATACACACACAGACACATACATACATACCCATGCACACAATTCACACTCTGCCTTTATTCATTCCCATCGCCACCTCGCCACACATGGAATACCATCCCCCTACCCCCTCATGTGTGCGAGGTAGCACTAGGAAAAGACAACAAAGGCCCCATTCGTTCACACTCAGTCTCTAGCTGTCATGCAATAATGCCCGAAACCACAGCTCCCTTTCCACATCAAGGCCCCACACAACTTTCCATGGTTTACCCCAGACGCTTCACATGCCCTGATTGACTCCACTGACAGCACATCAACCCCGGTATACCACATCGATCCAATTCACTCCATTCCTTGCCCTCCTTTCACCCTCCTGCATGTTCAGGCCCCGACCACACAAAATCTTTTTCACTCCATCTTTCCACCTCCAATTTGGTCTCCCACTTCTCCTCGTTCCCTCCACCTCCGACACATATATCCTCTTGGTCAATCTTTCCTCACTCATTCTCTCCATGTGCCCAAACCATTTCAAAACACCCTCTTCTGCTCTCTCAACCACGCTCTTTTTATTTCCACACATCTCTCTTACCCTTACATTACTTACTCGATCAAACCACCTCACACCACACATTGTCCTCAAACATCTCATTTCCAGCACATCCACCCTCCTGCGCACAACTCTATCTATAGCCCACGCCTCGCAACCGTACAACATTGTTGGAACCACTATTCCTTCAAACATACCCATTTTAGCTTTCCGAGGTAATGTTCTCGACTTCCACACATTCTTCAAGGCTCCCAGGATTTTCGCCCCCTCCCCCACCCTATGATTCACTTTCGCTTCCATGGTTCCATCCGCTGCCAGATCCACTCCCAGATATCTAAAACACTTTACTTCCTCCAGTTTTTCTCCATTCAAACTTATCTCCCAATTGATTTGACCCTCAACCCTACTGTACCTAATAACCTTGCTCTTATTCACATTTACTCTTAACTTTCTTCTTTCACACACTTTACCAAACTCAGTCACCAGCTTCTGTAGTTTCTCACATGAATCAGCCACCAGCGCTGTATCATCAGCGAACAACAACTGACTCACTTCCCAAGCTCTCTCATCCACAACAGACTTCATACTTGCCCCTCTTTCCAAAACTCTTGCATTCACCTCCCTAACAACCCCATCCATAAACAAATATATATATATATATATATATATATATATATATATATATATATATATATATATATATATATATATATATATATATATATATATATATAGTGTTGTTCGCTGATGATACAGCGCTGGTTGCTGATTCGGGTGAAAAACTGCAGAAGTTGTTGGCTGAGTTTTGTAAAGTGTAAGAAAGAAGAAAGCTGAGAGTAAATGTGAATAAGAGCAAGGTTATTCGGTTCAGTAGTGTTGAGGGACAAGTCAATTGGGAGGTATGTTTCAATGGAGAAAAACTGGTGGAAGTGAAGTGTTTTAGATATCTGGGAGTGGATTTGGCATAGGATGGAACCATGGGAGCGGAAGTGAGACACAGGGTGGGGGAGGGGGCAAAGGTTCTGGGATTATTGAAGAATGCGTGGAAGTCCAAAACGTTATCTTGGCGAGCAAAAATGGGTATGTTTGAAGGAATACTAGTTCCAACAATATTACATGGTTGTGAGGTATGGGCGATAGATAGGGTTATGTGGAGGAGGGCGGATGTGTTGGAAATGAGATGTCTGAGTACAATATGTGGTGTAAGGTGGTTTGATCGAGTAAGTAATGAATAGGGTAAGAGAAAAGTGTGGTAATAAAGAGTGCGGTTGAGAGAGCAGAAGGTGTATTGAAATAGTTTGGTCATGTGGAGAGAATGAGTGAGGAAAGATTGACAAATGGCACCCCCCTCCTCCCTCAGGCTTGCGAGGTAGCACTAGGGAAAGACAACAAAGGCCACATTCATTCACACTCGGTCTCTAGCTGTCATGTGTAATGCACCAAAACCACAGCTCTCTTTCCACATCCAGGCCCCATAGAACTTTCCATGGTTTACCCCAGACGCTTCACATGCCCTGGTTCAATCCATTGACAGCACGTCAACTCCGGTATACCACATCGTTACAATTCACTTTATTCCTTGCATGCCATTCAATATCCTGTATGTTCAGGCCCTGATCGCTCAAAATCTTTTTCACTCCATCCTTCCACCTCCAATTTGGTCTCCCACTTCTCGTTCCCTCTGCCTCTGACACATATATCCTCTTCATCAATCTTTCCTCACTCATTCTCTCCATGTGACCAAACCATTTCAATACATCTTCTTCTGCTCTCTCAACCACACTCTTTTTATTACCACACATCTCTCTCTTACCCTTTCATTACTTACTTGATCAAACCACCTCCCTAACAACCCCATCCATGAACAAATTCAACAACCATGGAGACATCATGCACCCCTGCCACAAATCGACATTCACTGGGAACCAATCACTTTCCTCTTTTCCTACTCGTAAACATGCCTTACATCCTCGATAAAAACTTTCACTGCTTCGAGCAACTTACCTCCCACACCAATAACTGTAAATACCTTCTGCAGAGCATCACTATCAACTCTATCATATGCATTCTCCAGATCCATAAATGCTACATACAAATCCATTTGCTTTTCTAAGTATTTCTCACATACATTCTTCAAAGCAAACACCTGATCCACACATCCTCTACCATTTCTAAAACCACAGTGCTCTTCCCCAATTTGTTGCTCTGTACATGCCTTCACCCTCTCAATCAATACCCTCCCATATAATTTCCCAGGAATACTCAACAAACCTATACCTCTGTAATTTGCACACTCACCTTGATCCTCTCTGCCTTTGTACAATGGCACTATGCATACATTCCACCAATTCCCAGGCACTTCACCATGAACCATACATACATTGAATATCCTCACCAACCAGTCACCAGCACAGTCACCCCTTTTTTTGATAAATTTCACTACAATACCATCCAAACTGTGCAGCCTGCTGGTTTTCATCTTCTGCAAAGCTTTCACTACCTCTTCTCTGTTTACCAAACCATTCTCCCTGAACCTCTCACTTCACACACCACCTCGACTAAAACACCCTATATCTGCCACTCTATCATCAAACACATTCAACAAATCCTCAAAATACTCACTGCATCTCCAACTCACTTCACCAGTACTTGTCATTACCTCCCCATTTGCACCTTCAGAGACGTTCCCATTTGTTGTCTTGTCTTACACACTTTATTTACCTCTTTCCGAAAACATCTTTTCATTCTCCGTAAAATTTAACGATACTCTCTCATCCCAATCTCATTTGCCCTCTTTTTCACCTCTTGCACTTTTCTCCTGCCTCTTTCTTTTATACATCTCCCAGTCATTTGCACTGTTTCCCTGCAAAAGTCATCCAAATGCCTCTCTCTTCTCTTTCACTAATAATCTTACTTCTTCATCCCACCATTCACTACCCTTTATAATGTGCCCACCTCCCACCTTTCTCATACCACAGGTATCTCTTGCGCAAGCCATCCCTGCTTCCCTAAAAACATCCCATTCCTCAACCACTCTCCTTACATCATTTGCTCTCACCTTTTAACATTCTGCACTCAATCTCTTCTAGTCCTTCCTCACACAAGTCTCCTTTCTAAGCTCACTTATTCTCACCGCTCTCTTCACCTCAACATTCTCTCTTCTGAAAACCTCTACAAATCATAACCTTTGCATCCACAAGATAATGATCAGACATCCCTCCAGCTGTCACTCTCAGCACATTAACATCCAAAAGACTCTTTCAGGCACCTATCAATTAACACATAATCCAATGACACTCTCTGGCCATCTCTACTACTTACATAAGTATACTTATGTATATCTCTCTTTACATACATATATTATCAATATTATTATTTTGCATTGTTGCTGTCTCCCGTGTGAGCGAGGTAGCGCAAGGAAACAGACGAAAGAATGGCCCAACCCACCCACATACACATGTATATACATACACGTCCACACATGCAAATATATATATACCTATACATCTCAACGTATACATATATATACACACACAGACATATACATATATACACATGTACATAATTCATACTGTCTGCCTTTATTCATCCCCATTGCCACCCCGCCACACATGAAATAACAACCCCCTCTCCCCTCATGTGTGCGAGGTAGCGCTAGGAAAAAACAAAAGCCACATTCGTTCACACTCAGTCTCTAGCTGTCATGTAGTAATGCACTGAAACCACAGCTCCCTTTCCACATCTAGGCCCCACACAACTCTTCATGGTTTACCCCAGACGCTTCACATGCCCTGGTTCAATCCAATGACAGCAAGTCGACCCCAGTATACCACATCGTTCCAATTCACTCTATTCCTTGCAAACCCTTTCACCCTCCTGCATGTTCAGGCCCCGATCACTCAAAAATATTTTTCACTCCATCTTTCCACCTCCAATTTGGTCTCCCACTTCTCCTCGTTCCCTCCACCTCTGACACATATATCCTCTTGGTCAATCTTTCCTCACTCATTCTCTTCATGTGACCAAACCATTTCAAAACACCCTCTTCTGCTCTCTCAACCACACTCTTTTTATTACCACACATCTCTCTTACCCTTACATTACTTACTCAATCAAACCACCTCACACCACATATGATCCTCAAACATCTCATTTCCAGCACATCCACCACAATTTTTGCTTTCTGAGATAATGTTCTCGACTTCAACACATTCTTCAACGCTCCCAGAACTTTCAACCCCCAACCCCACCCTAGGATTCACTTCTGCTTTCATGGTTCCATCCGTTGCCAAATCTACTCCCAGATATCTAAAACACTTCACTTCCTCCACTTTTTCTCCATTCAAGCTTACCTCCCAATTGACTTGACCCTCAACCCTACTGTACCTAATAACCTTGCTCTTATTCACATTTACTCTTAACTTTCTTCTTTCACACACTTTACCAAATTCAGTCACCAGCTTCTGCAGTTTCTCACATGAATCAGCCACCAGCGCTGTATCATCAGCGAACAACAACTGACTCGCTTCTCAAGCTCTCTCATCCACAACAGACTGCATACTTGCCCCTCTTTCCAAAACTCTTGCATTCACCTCTCTAACAACCCCATCCAGAAACAAATTAAACAACCATGGAGACATCACACACTCCTGCCGCAAACCTACATTCACTGAGAACCAATGACTTTTCCCTCTTCCTACACGTACACATGCCTTACATCCTCGATAAATACTTCTCACTGCTTCTAACAACTTGCCTCCCACACCATATATTCTTAATACCTTCCACAGAGCATCTCTATCAACTCTATCATATGCCTTCTCCAGATCCATAGATACTACATATAAATCCATTTGCTTTTCAAAGTATTTCTCACATACATTCTTCAAAGCAAACACCTGATCCACACATCCTCTACCACTTCTGAAACCACATTGCTCTTCCCCAATCAGATCCTCTGTACAAGCCTTTACCCTCTCAATCAATACCCTCCTATATATTTTCCCAGGAATACTCAACAAACTTATACCTCTGTAATTTGAGCACTCACTTTTATCTCCTTTGCCTTTGTGCAATGGCACTATGCAAGCATTCCACCAATCCTCAGGCACCTCACCATGAGTCATACATACATTAAATAACCTTACCAACCTGTCAACAATACAGTCACCCACTTTTTTGATAAATTCCACTGCAATACCATCCAAACCCGCTGCCTTGCCAGGTTTCATCTTCCGCAAAGCTTTTACTACCTCCCCCTGTTTACCAAATCATTCTCCCTAACCCTCTCACTTTGCACACCACCTCTTGACAATCTTTCCTCACTCATTCTTTCCATGTGATCAAACCGTTTCAAAACACCCTCTTCTGCTCTCTTAACCACACTCTATTACCACACATCTCTCTTACCCTATTATTACTTACTCAATCAAACCACCTAACACCACATATTGTCCTAAACATCTCATTTCCAGCACATCCACCCTCTTCTGCACTACTCTATCCATAGCCCACGCCCCGCAACCATATAACATTGTTGGAACCGCTATTCCTTCAAACATAACCATTCTTGCTTTCCGAGATAAAGTTCTCGACTTCCACACATTCTTCAACGCTCCCAAAACTTTCGCCCCCTCCCCCACCCTATGATTCACTTCTGCTTCCATTGTTCCATCCGCTGCCAAATCCACTCCCAGATATCTAAAACACTTTACTTCTTCCAGTTTTCTCCATTCAAACTTACCTCCCAATTGACTTGTCCCTCAACCTTACTGTACCTAATAACTTTGCTCTAATTCACATTTACTCTCAGCTTCCTTCTTTTACACACTTTACCAAACTCAGTCACCAGCTTCTGCAGTTTCTCACATGAATCAGCCACCAGCGCTGTATCATCAGCGAACAACAACTGACTCACTTCCCAAGCTGTCTCATCCACAACAGACTGCATACTTGCCCCTCTTTCCAAAACTGTTGCATTCACCTCCCTAACAACCCCATCCATAAACAAATTAAACGACGATGGAGACATCACACACTCCTGCCGCAAATCAACATTCAATGAGAACCAATCACTTTCCTCTCTTCCTGCACGTACACATGCCTTACATCCTCGATAAAAACTTTTCACTGCTTCTAACAACTTGCCTCCCACACCATATATTCTTAATACCTTCCACAGAGCATCTCTATCAACTCTATCATATGCCTTCACCAGATCCATAAATGCTACATACAAATCCATTTGCTTTTCTAAGTATTTCTTACATACATTCTTCAAAGCAAACACCTGATGCACACATCCTCTATAACTTCTGAAACCACACTACTCTTCCCCAATCTGATGCTCCATACATGCCTTCACCCTCTCAATCAATACCCTCCCATATAATTTACCAGGAATACTCAACAAATTTATACCCCTGTAATTTGAGCACTCACCTTTGTCCCCTTTGCCTCTGTACAATGGCACTATTTATATATATATATATATATATATCCTGGGGACAGGGGAGAAAGAATACTTCCCTCGCATTCCCCGCATGTCATAGAAGGCGACTAAAGGGGACGGGAGCGGGGGGATCGAAACTCTCCCTTCCTTGTATCTCAACTTTCTAAAACAGCAAACAGAAGGAGTCACGTGGGGAGTGCTCATCCTCCTCAAAGGGTCAGACTGGGGTGTCTAAATGTGTGTGGATGTAACCAAGATGAGAAAAAAGTAGAGACAGGTAGTATGTTTGAGGAAAAGAGTTTGGATGTTTTGGCTCTGAGTGAAATGAAGCTCAAGGGTAAAGGGGAAGAGCGATTTGGGAATGTTTTGGGAATAAAGTCAGAGGTTGGTAAGAGCACAAGAGCATAGGAAAGAGTAAAACTACTCCTGAAAAAGGAGTTGTGGGAGTATGTGATAGAGTGTAAGAAAGTAAACTCTAGATTGACATGAGTAAAAGTGAAAGTGGATGGAGAGAGTTGGATGATTAATGGGGCCTAAGCAACTGGGCATGAGAAGATAGATCATGAGAGGCAAGTGTTTTGGGAGCAGCTGAGTGTATTAGCAGTTTTGTTGCCCAAGAACCCGGTTATAGTGATGGGTGATTTGAATGCAAAGGTGAGTAATGTAGCAAATAAGGGAATAATTGGTGTACTTGGGGTGTTCAGTTTTGTAAATGGAAATGGTGAAGAGCTTGTAGACTTGTGTGCTGAAGAAGAACTGGTGATCGGGAATACCTGGTTTAAAAAGAGATATATACATATGTATACATATGTAAGTGGGAGAGATGGCCAGACAGCCTTATTGGATTACATGTTAATTGATAGGTGTATGAAAGAGAGACTTGGATGTTAATGTGCTGAGAGGTGCAACTGGAGGGATGTCTGATTATTTTCTTGTACGGTGTTTTGGTCGTGATGCTGTGCGAAGTGAAAGGGTCAGGGAGAATGATTTGGTAAACAGAGAAGAGGTAGTAAAAGCTTTGTGGAAGATGAAGGCTGGCAAGGCGGCGGGTCTGGATGGTATTGCAGTGGAATTTATTACAAAAAGGGGGTGACTGTGTTGTTGACTGGTTGGTGAGGATATTCATTGTATATATGGCTCATGGTGAAGTGCCTGAGGATTGGTGAAATGCATGCATAGCGCCATTGTACAAAGGCAAAGGGGATAAAGGTGAGTGTTCAAATTACAGAGGTATATGTTTGTTGAGTATTCCTGGGAAATTATATGGGAGGGTATTGATTGAGAGGGTGAAGGCATGTACAGAACATAAGACTGGGGAAGAGCAGTGTGGTTTCAAAAGTGGTACAGGATGTGAGGGTCAGGTGTTTGATTTGAAAAATGTATACGTGAAATAACTAGAAAAGCAAATGGATTTGTATGTAGCATTTATGGATCTGAAGAAGGCATATGATAGATTTGATAGAGATGCTCTGTGGAAGATATTAAGAATATATGGTGTAGGAGGCAACTTGCTAGAAGCAGTGAAAAGTTTTATTGAGGATGTAAGGCATGTGTACGAGTAGGAATAGAGGAAAGTGATTGGTTCTCAGTGAAAGTCAGTTTGCAGCAGGGGTGCATGATGTCCATATGGTTTTTCAATTTGCTTATGGATGGGGTTGTTAGGGAGGCGAATGCAAGAGTTTTGGAGAGAGGGGCAAGTATGCAGTCTGTTCTGGAAGAGAGGGCTTGCAAAGTAAGTCAGTTATTGTTCACTGATGATACAGCGCTGGTGGCTGATTCAATTGGGAAACTGCAGAAGCTGGTGACTCAATTTGGTAAAGTGTGTGAAAGAAGAAAGCCAAGAGTAAATGTGAATAAGAGCAAGGTTATTAGGTACAGTAGGGTTGAGGGACAAGTCAAATGGGAGGTAAGTTTGAATGGAGAAAAACTGGAGGAAGTGAAGTATTTTAGACATCTGGGAGTGGATTTGGCAGTGGATGGAACCAAGGAAGTGGAAGTAAGTCACAGGGTGGGGGAGGGGGCAAAAGTTCAGGGAGTGTTGAAAAATGTGTGGAAGGCGAGAACATTTTCTGGGAGAGCAAAAATGGGTATGTTTGAATGAATAATGTTTCCAACAATGTTACATAGTTGCGAGGCATGGACTATAGATAGGGTTGTGCGGAGGAAGGTGAATATGTTGGAAATGAGATGTTTGAGGACAATATGTGGTGTGAGGTGCTTTGATCGAGTAAGTAATGAAAGGGAAGGGTGAAAGACGTCCAAAGAATAGAGTGAATTGGAATGATGTGGTATACTGGGGTCGACATGCTGTCAATGGATTGAACCAGGGCATGTAAAGCATCTGGGGTAAACCATGAAGAGTTGTGTGGGGCCTAGATGTGGAAAGGGAGCTGTGGTTTCAGTGCATTACTACATGACAGCTAGAGACTGAGTGTGAATGAATATAGCCTTTGTTGTCTTTTCCTAGCGCTACCTCATGCACATGCGGGGGAGAGGGTTGTCATTTTATGTGTGGCAGTGTGGCAACAGGAATGAATAAAGGCAGCAAGTATGAATTATGTACATGTGTATATATGTATATCTCTTTTGTATGTATATATATGTATACGTTGAAATGTATAGGTATGTATATGTGCGTGTGTGGATGTGCATGTATATCCATGTGTATGTGGGTGGGCTGGGCCATTTCTTTCGTCTGTTTCCTTGCACTACCTCGCTAATGCGATAGACAGCAACAGAGTATAATATATATATATATATATATATATATATATATATATATATATATATATATATATATATATATATATATATATATCGTCCAAATGCCTCTCTCTTCTCTTTCACTAATAATCTTACTTCTTCATCCCACCACTCACTACCCTTTCTAATCAACCCACCTCCCACTCTTCTCATGCCACAAGCATCTTTTGCGCAATCCATCACCGATTCCCTAAATACATCCCATTCCTCCCCCACTCCCCTTACTTCCATTGTTCTCACCTTTTTCCATTCTGTACTCAGTCTCTCCTGGTACTTCCTCACACAAGTCTCCTTCCCAAGCTCACTTACTCTCACCACCCTCTTCACTCCAACATTCACTCTTCTTTTCTGAAAACCCATACAAATCTTCACCCTAGCCTCCACAAGATAATGATCAGACATCCCTCCAGTTGCACCTCTCAGCACATTAACATCCAAAAGCCTCTCTTTCGCGCGAATGTCAATTAACACGTAATCCAATAACGCTCTCTGGCCATCTCTCCAACTTACATACAACTGGGAAAAAATGCAATTGAGTGGGAGATATATAAAAGAAAGAGACAGGAGGTCAAGAGAAAGGTACAAGAGGTGAAAAAGAGGGCAAATGAGAGTTGGGGTGAGAGAGTATCATTAAATTTTAGGGAGAATAAAAAGATGTTCTGGAAGGAGGTAAATAAAGTGCGTAAGACAAGGGAGCAAATGGGAACTTAAGTGAAGGGCACAAATGGGGAGGTGATAACAAGTAGTGGTGATGTGAGAAGGAGATGGAGTGAGTATTTTGAAGGTTTGTTGAATGTGTTTGATGATAGAGTGGCAGATATAGGGTGTTTTGGTCGAGGTGGTGTGCAAAGTGAGCGGGTTAGGGAAAATTATTTGGTAAACAGAGAAGAGGTAGTAAAAGCTTTGCGGAAGATGAAAGCCGGCAAGGCAGCAGGTTTGGATGGTATTGCAGTGTAATTCATTAAAAAAGGGGGTGACTGTATTATTGACTGGTTGGTAAGGTTATTTAATGTATGTATGACTCATGGTGAGGTGCCTGAGGATTGGCAGAATGCGTGCATAGTGCCACTGAACAAAGGCAAAGGGCATAAGAGTGAGTGCTCAAATTACAGAGGTAAAAGTTTGTTGAGTATTCCTGGTAAATTATATGGGAGGGTATTGATTGAGAGGGTGAAAGAATGTACAGAGCATCAGATTGGGGAAGAGCAGTGTGGTTTCAGAAGTGGTAGAGGATGTGTGGATCAGGTGTTGCTTTGAAGAATGTATGTGAGAAATACTTAGAAAAGCAAATGGATTTGTATGTAGCATTTATGGATCTGGAGAAGGCATATGATAGAGTTGATAGAGATGCTCTGTGGAAGGTATTAAGAATATATGGTGTGGGAGGCAAGTTGTTAGAAGCAGTGAAAAGTTTTTATCGAGGAGGTAAGGCATGTGTACGTGTAGGAAGAGAGGAAAGTGATTGGTTCTCAGTGAATGTAGGTTTGCGGCAGGGGTGTGTGATGTCTCCATGGTTGTTTAATTTGTTTATGGATGGGGTTGTTAGGGAGGTGAATGCAAGAGTTTTGGAAAGAGGGGCAAGTATGAAGTCTGTTGGGGATGAGAGAGCTTGAAAAGTGAGTCAGTTCTTGCTCGCTGATGATACAGCGCTGGTGGCTGATTCATGTGAGAAACTGCAGAAGCTGGTGACTGAGTTTGGTAAAGTGTGTGGAAGAAGAAAGTTAAGAGTAAATGTGAATAAGAGCAAGGTTATTAGGTACAGTAGGGTTGAGGGTCAAGTCAATTGGGAGGTAAGTTTGAATGGAGAAAAACTGGAGGAAGTAAAGTGTTTTTTGATATCTGGGAGTGGATCTGGCAGCGGATGGAACCATGGAAGCGGAAGTGGATCATAGGGTGGGGGAGGGGGAGAAAATCCTGGGAGCCTTGAAGAATGTGTGGAAGTCGAGAACATTATCTCGGAAAGCAAAAATGGGTATGTTTGAAGGAATAGTGGTTCCAACAATGTTGTATGGTTGCGAGGCATTGGCTATGGATAGAGTTGTGCGCAGGAGGATGGATGTGCTGGAAATGAGATGTTTGAGGACAATGTGTGGTGTGAGGTGGTTTGATCGAGTAAGTAACGTAAGGATAAGAGAGATGTGTGGAAATAAAAAGAGCGTGGTTGAGAGAGCAGAAGAGGGTGTTTTGAAATGGTTTGGGCACATGGAGAGAATGAGTGAGAAAACATTGACCAAGAGGATATATGTGTCGCAGGTGGAGGGAACGAGGAGAAGTGGGAGACCAAATTGGAGGTGGAAAGATGGAGTGAAAAAGATTTTGTGTGATCGGGGCCTGAACATGCAGGAGGGTGAAAGGAGGGCAAGGAATAGAGTGAATTGGATCGATGTGGTATACCGGGGTTGACGTGCTGTCAGTGGATTGAATCAGGACATGTTAAGCGTCTGGGGTAAACCATGGAAAGCTGTGTAGATATGTATATTTGCGTGTGTGGACGTATGTATATACATGTGTATGGGGGTGGGTTGGGCCATTTCTTTCGTCTGTTTCCTTGCGCTACCTCGCAAACGCGGGAGACAGCGACAAAGCAAAAAAAAAAAAAAGAAAAAAATATACATATATATATATATATATATATGTTTACTAATCAAAGTTTATATGAACCGCACCTTCATAGAACTAACAAAGCTCCATCAGCCAGGATCGAACCTGGATCCCTTGTGCAAAGCATGCATTCTAACCGCTAGGCAAGGGACTGTATAATAGGAAACACTATTTTCAAATACTA
>NC_092291.1:1251307-1289561 GCF_036320965.1 Panulirus ornatus
GTACCAATGGAAGTTCAGCAAAGGAGGAAGAAAGAATATAAGATGTGTAAGCAGAATGTTAAGATGCTGATAGAGAAAAGCAAAGGAGTAGATGAAGGTACTAGAACAAATTTGAGTGAAGTTTAATTGTACTGGAAGGAGATGAAAATTGAAAGAAGAGGAAATGTTAATGGGAGAAGTAAGGAAGGGGAGTTACTGAACCAAAAGGAGGAAGTGAAGGGAAGATGAAAAGAGTATGTTGAAGGACGGATGAATGTAGATGGTGAAGCAGCAGTTGTTACATGCATGGTTATGGAAGATTGAAGGAAAAAAAATCCAATGAAAGGTAAGAAGCTTAATGCAGCTTTTATGGATCTGAAGAAAGAGTAAGACAGAAACAAGTGGAATGTTTAATGGTTTATGTTACAGATATATGGGGTAGGAGGACAATGGTTGGTGTGAAAGCCTTCTGTAGAGTAGCAAATGCATCTTTAAGAATGGATGCAGAATTGAGTGAAATTTCTGTATACATTTGGGTATGAGGTAGGGCTCTGTGATGTCATTGTGGCTTTTTAACATATATACAAATAGGGTGATAAGAGAGGTGAAAGCAAAAGTAGGGAAATGGGGCGCAGAGATGGAGGAGTGTAATGGTGAGAAGTGATGGCTAGTCACAAGCCTGTTTGCGGATGATAGTGTTGTTTGCTTAGAGCGAAGAGGAGTTGCAGAAGTTTATAAGTGTGTTTAATGTTGTATGTAATCATAAGTGATTGAAGGTAAATGTGAATGAAAGTAAAGTGCTGGTGTCTGAAAGGAAGCAGAATGAAGTATAGATTTTGCAAAATACTGTAGAGTTAAGGAAGAAAGTGTAATAAATTGTTTTATAGATATGGGGGAGAAAGACTTGAATAGTAGAGAGAATTCAAGTATTTAGGAGCTATCTTTGGTAATTCTGGTGAAACCAAATGAAAGATAAAGAAAAGAGAAGTACAGGGTAAAAGAGTCATGATGAATGAAGAAGGGTAGAGCTGTAAGTATGAAATTAAGTAAGGATTAAAGGATAGCATAGTTCTCATGACCCTGACCTAGGCAGCCAAAACATGGGCATGGGAATAAGTCACAGAAGTCAAGAATCCAGGCTGTGGAAATGAGCTATTTGAGAAAAGCATGTGGTATGACTAGATGGAATGAAGGAAGAGTTTTGGTATGGCACAGAATGCAAAAGGAACGAATTATGGATAGAGTTGATGACACGTAATGCATTGAGGTGGTGTTGGCATGTGGAATGAATGGAAGACAGGGATTTTACAAAGAGAGTGTATGATAGTATGATTAAAGGGTTTGGTTTGAGAGGAAAACCACCTGTGACACAGGGAAATAGAGTGGAAGAGTATGTAGAGAAAAGTGATGGAAGATTGCATGGAATGGTGTATGCAAGGGAAGCATATAAGGACAGGGATAAGTTTAGGCTCTTTTGTTGTGGCCACCCCCTTGATGGGAGTTCCTGGAGGTAATGGGCATTAGAAACATAGATAGATAGGTGTACTTCTGTAGCTAATGTTAAGTGAATTCAATTTGGAACCTTTGATATGTTCAAACATTTGTTTTAGCGAGTTTATGTATAAAATTGCAGGTTTACGGGGCAGGTTGGATATTTCACAGCCAACATTCGTGCTGCTAAAGAAGCCCAAATTGGGGACACTTTCCATCTTAAGGGCACTTCATGTGAACCTCTTGAAGGTTTCAAGTCAGCTAAACCTATGGTATGTTCTAATGATATTTCATTGAATATGTCTTTAGCACAATAAAAGATACTTATTGTAAAGATAAAAGCTTTTGTAATTAGGCAGCTTGGAAGAATCTAGATGATATATTTTATCTGTAAATTGCCTGTGTTTGCTGCATTTAAAAGAGATATTTGAAAATTCATTAAGATTATGTAATTTCAGAGAATTGCTAGGTATACTGTATTGTGTATAATGTTTATAAGATCTTGTACCTATACATTCGTTTGCATTCTATCAAAGAGGATTATATTCATGGTCTTCATGAAACTAGTCTATATTTCAGTTTCAAAGATCTTATGTCATTAATTCTATTCTATCTCTATCTTTATTTTCCTTGTGTTCTGTTTTTTACCCTGAGAGAAGTGTGGAAGATATTATGATTTGCCTATCCTCAGGGATCATTGATTCCTGTTTCTAAACCTGATAAACAAGTTGAAGTTACACTTTTTTTACTCAAACACCACATTAGAGAACACAGTCAAATGAAGAGACCTACTTGTAAAAGTGTAATGATTGAAAAGTGGGTGATCTTTACTTGTTGTATGATGAGACACTGAACTTTCATAGCTCACTGGTGTAACCTTAACTTTCCTTAGACTTCTGTAGAATCACAGGCAGTGTAGCAACGATATTAGCTGAACCTCAAAGTTTTTGATGCACTTATATATATTTTATTTTTTATATTTGATGGCCGTTTCCTACATCAGCGAGGTAGCGCTAGGAAACAGATGAAGAATGGCCTATCCACTTATATACACCAAAGATTTAAGGCATGGTATGAGTAAGAAGAGAGGAGAGTGATTGGTTGCCAGTGAAGGTCAGTCTGCAGCAGGGGTGTGTGATGTCCCCACGGTTGTAAAATTTTGTTGATGGATGAGGTGGTTAGGGAGGTAAGTGCTAGAGTTTTGGAGAGAAGGGTGATTATGCTGTCTTTTAGGGATGAGAGGGCCTGGAAAGTGAGTCAGTTGTTGCTTGCTGATAATACAACTCTGGTGGCTGAATTGAATGAAAAACTACAGAGGTTGGTGACTGAGTTTGGAAAAGTGAGGAAAAAGAGAAAGTTGAGAGTAAATGTGAGTCGGAGCAAGGTTATTAGGTTCATTAGGGTTGAGGGACAAGTAATTGGGATGTCAGTTTGAATGGAGAAAAATTGGAGGAAATGAAGTGTTTTAGATATCTGGGAGTGGATTCAGCAGTGAATAGAACCATGGAAGTGGAAGTAAGTCAGAGGATGGGGGAGGGGGCTAAGGTTTTGGGAGCTTTGAAGAATGTGTAGAAGGAGAGACGTTATCTTGAAGAGCAAAAACGGGCATGTTTGAAGGAATAGTAGTTCCAACAATTTCATGTGGTTGTGAGGCATGATCTATAAATAGGGATGTACAGAGGAGGGTGGATGTATTAGAAATGAAATGTTTGAGGACACTGTATGGTCTGAGGTGCTTTGATCAAGTAAGTTATGAAAAGGTAAGAGAGATATGTGGAAGTAAAGAGTGGTTGAGAGAGCAGAAGAGGGTGTGTTGCAGTGGTTTTGACATATGGAGAGAAGGAGTGAGGAAAGATTGACAAAGAGGATATATGTGTCAGAAGTGGAGGGAACGAGGAGAAGCGGGAGACCAAATTAGAGGTGGAAGGATGAAGTGAAAAAGATTTTAAGCGATTGGGGCCTGAACATACAGAAGGGTGTGAGGCTTACAAGGAATAGAGTGAATTGGAAGGATGTGGTATACTGAGGTCGATGTGCTGTCAGTGGACTGAAACAGGGTGTGGGAAATGTCTGGGGTAAACCATGGAAAGGTCTGTGGGGCCTGGATGTGGATAGGGAGCTGTGGTCTTGATGCATTTCATATTGCAGCTAGAGACTGATTGTGAATGAATTTGGCCTTTTTTCTCTGTTTTCCTTATACCTTGATGGAGCAGGGGGTAGCGATGCTGTTTCTGTTGGGGCATGAAGCACCAGGAATGGATGAAGGTAAGCAAGTATGAATATGTACATGTTTATATATGTTTATTTCTGTATATGTGTATGTGTATGCATGTATATGTTGATATTTATATGGGTGTTTACGTGTATATGTATATGTGTATATGAGTGGGTGGGCCATTCTTCGTCTGTTTCCTGGTGCTGCCTTGCTGACACGGAAGACGGTGATCAAGTATAATGAAATAGATAATAGAGAATATACATAAACGCCCATACACGCACATATACATGCATAACATGTACATATATACACATGCACATACACAGACATATACATATATACACATGTGCATATTCATACTTGCTTGCCTTCATCCATTCCTGGCACTACCCCATCCCCCAGGAAACAGCATCACTACCCCTTGCTTCAGCAAGGTAGTGCCAGGAAAACAGACAAAAAGATCCACATTTGTTCACACTAAACCTCTAGCTGTCATGTCTAATGCACTGAAACCACAGTTCCCTATCCACATCCAGGACCCACAGACCTTTCCATGGTTTACCCCAGACGTTTCACATGCCCTGGGTTAGGTCATTAACAGCACATTGACCCCAGTATACCACATCGTTCCAATTCACTCTGTTCCTTGCATACCTCTCACTCTCATGTATGTTCAAGCCCCGATTGCTCAAAATCTTTTTCATTCCATCCTTCCACTTCCAATTTGGTCTCCCGCTTCTCCTTGTTCCCTCCATCTCTGACACATATATCCTCTTTATCAATCTTTCCTCACTCATTCTCTCCATTTGTCCAAACCATTTAAGCACACCCTCTTCTGCTTTCTCAACCACACTCTTTCTATTTCCACACACCTCCCTTACCCTTTCGTTACTTACTCGATCAAACCACCTTGCACCACACATTGTCATCAAACATTTCATTTCCAACACATCTACCCTTCTCCATACAACCTTATCTATAGCCCATGCCTCAAAACTGCATAGTATTGTTGGAACTACTATTCCTTCAAACATACCCATTTTTGCTCTCCAGCATAACATTCTCTCTGATCACACATTCTTCATCACTCCCAAAACCTTCGCCCCCTCCCTCACCCTGTGACTCACTTCCGCTTCCATGGTTCCATTCGGTGCTGAGTTCACTCCCAGATATCTAAAATGCTCTACTTCCTCCAAGTTTTCTCCATTCAAACTTACATCCCAATTAATTTGTCCCTTGACCCTACTGAACCTAATAACCTTGCTCTTATTCACATTTACTCTCAACTTTCTCCTTTCACACATTTTTTCAAACTCATTCACCAACTTCTGCAGTTTCTCACCCGAATCAGCCACTAGCACTGTATCATCAGCAAACAATAACTGACTCACTTCCCAAGTCCTCTCATCCCCAACAGACTGCATACTTCCCCCTCTCTCCAAAACTCTTGCATTCACCTCCCTAACAACCCCATCCATAAACAAATTAAACAACCATGGAGACACCACGCACCCCTGCCTGCAAACCGACATTCACTGGGAACCAGTCACTTTCCTCTCCTCCTACTCATACATATGCCTTGCAGCCTTGATAAAAGCTTTCCACTGGTTCTAGCAACTTACCTCCCATTCCATATACTCATAATACCTTCCACAGGTATCATATGCCTTCTCCAGATCCATAAATGCTACATACAAATCCTATTTCTCACATATATTCTTCAAAGAAAACACCTGATCCACACATCTTCCACCACTTCTGAAACCACACTGCTCTTCCCCAATCTGATACTCTGCACATGCCTTCACTGTCTCAATCAATACTCTCCCATATAATTGCCCACATGATTTCGGGAAGCAGTGATTGCTTGCGCAAAAGATGCCTCTGGCATGAGAAAGGTGGGAGGTGGGCAAATTAGAAAGGGTAATGAGTGGTGGGATGAAGAAGTAAGATTGTTAGTGAAGGCGAAGAGAGAGGAATTTGGACAATTTTTGTAGGGAAATAGTGCATATGACTGGGAGATGTATAAAAGGAAGAGGCAAGGTCTAGAGAAAGGTGCAAGAAGTGAAAAAGAGGGCAAATGAGAGTTGGGGTGAGAGAGTATCATCAAATTTTAGGGAGAATAAAAGATGTCTTGGAAGGAGATAAATAAAGTGCGTAAGACAAGAGAAGAAATGGGAACATCGGTGAAGGGGGCAAATGGGTAGGTAATAACAAGTAGTGGTGAAGTGAGAAGGAGGTGGAGTGTGTGTTTTTAGGGTTTATTGAATGTATTTGATGACAGATTGGGAGATATAGAGAGTTATAGTTGAGGTGGTGTGTGAAGTGGGAGGGTCAGGGAGAATGATTTGGTAAACAGAGAAGAGGTAGTAAAACATTTGAGGAAAATGAAAGTCGGCAAGGCAGTGGGTTTGGATGGTATTGCTGTGGAATTTATTAAAAACGGGGGTGACTGTGTTGTTGACTGGTTGGTGAGGATATTCAATATATGTATGGTTCATGGTGATGTGCCTGAGGATTTGCGGAATGTATGTTTAGTGCCATTGTACAAAGGCAAAGGGGATAAAGGTGAGTGTTCAAATTACAGAGGTATAAGTTTGTTGAGTATTCTTGGAATGTATACATATTTATTTATTCATTCATTTTGCTTTGTCACTGTCTCCCGCGTTTGCGAGGTAGCGCAAGGAAACGGACGAAAGAAATGGCCCAACCCACCCCCATACACATGTATATACATACACGTCCACACACGCAAATATACATACCCATACATCTCATTGTACACATATATATACACACACAGACACATACATATATACACATGCACACAATTCACACTGTCTGCCTTTATTCATACCCATCGCCACCTCGTCACACATGGAATAACATCCCCCTCCCCCTCATGTGTGTGAGGTAGCGCTAGGAAAAGACAACAAAGGCCCCATTCGTTCACACTCAGTCTCTATCTGTCATGCAATAATGCCCGAAACCACAGCTCCCTTTCCACATCCAGGCCTCACAGAACTTTCCATGGTTTACCCCAGATGCTTCACATGCCCTGATTCAATCCACTGACAGCACGTCGACCTCGGTATACCACATTGATCCAATTCACTCTATTCCTTGCCCGCCTTTCACCCCCCCTGCATGTTCAGGCCCCAATCACTCAAAATCTTTTTCACTCCATCTTTCCTTCTTCAATTTGTTCTCCCACTTCTCCTCGTTCCCTCCACCTCCGACACATATATCCTCCTGGTCAATCTTTCCTCACTCATTCTCTCCACGTGCCCAAACCATTTCAAAACACCCTCTTCTGCTCTCTCAACCACGCTCTTCTTATTTCCACACATCTCTCTTACTCTTACATTACTTACTCGATCAAACCACCTCACATCACATATTGTCCTCAAGCATCTCATTTCCAGCACATCCACCCTCCTGCGCACAACTCTATCCATAGCCCACGCCTCACAACCATACAACATTGTTGGAACCACTATTCCTTCAAACATACACATTTTTGCTTTCCAAGATAATGTTCTCGACTTCAAACATTCTTCAAGGCTCCCAGGATTTTCGCCCCCTCCCCCACCCTATGATTCACTTCCGCTTCCATGGTTCCATCCGCTGCCAGATCCACTCCCAGATATCTAAAACACTTTATTTCCTCCAGTTTTTCTCCATTCAAACTTACCTCCCAATTGACTTGACCCTCAACCCTACTGTACCTAATAACTTTGCTCTTATTCACATTTACTCTTAACTTTCTTCTTTCACACACTTTACCAAACTCATTCACCAGCTTCTGCAGTTTCACACATGAATCAACCACCAGCGCTGTATCATCATCGAACAACAACTGACTCACTTCCCAAGCTCTCTCATCCCCAACAGACTTCATGTTTACCAAATGGCGTCCTAGCTTCGTCTCTTCGATGTATAACAACTGGCTGTTATATTTCTCTCTTGTGTCTCCCCTGATGATGTGATTATTACACGAAAGTGCACTTGGGAACTTTTTGTGTTTCATTTTCCCCATGGACTCATAGGAATATCTTGATCACGCGCAAAATTGTGATCCTCTCCAATATATATATATATATGTGTCTGATGACAGAGTGGCAGATATAGGGTGTTTGGGTCGAGGTGGTGTGCAAAGTGAGAGGGTTAGGGAAAATTATTTGGTAAACAGAGAAGAGGTAGTAAAAGCTTTGCGGAAGATGAAAGCCGGCAAGGCAGCAGGTTTGGATGGTATTGCAGTGGAATTTATAAAAAAAAAGGGGTGACTGTATTGTTGACTGGTTGGTAAGGTTATTTAATGTATGTATGACTCATGGTGAGGTGCCTGAGGATTGGCGGAATGCGTGCATAGTGCCATTGTACAAAGGCAAAGGGGATAAGAGTGAGTGCTCAAATTACAGAGGTATAAGTTTGTTGAGTATTCCTGGTAAATTATATGGGAGGGTATTGATTGAGAGGGTGAAGGCATGTACAGAGCATCAGATTGGGGAAGAGCAGTGTGGTTTCAGAAGTGGTAGAGGATGTGTGGATCAGGTGTTTGCTTTGAAGAATGTATGTGAGAAATACTTAGAAAAGCAAATGGATTTGTATGTAGCATTTATGGATCTGGAGAAGGCATATGATAGAGTTGATAGAGATGCTCTGTGGAAGGTATTAAGAATATATGGTGTGGGAGGCAAGTTGTTAGAAGCAGTGAAAAGTTTTTATCGAGGATGTAAGGCATGTGTACGTGTAGGAAGAGAGGAAAGTGATTGGTTCTCAGTGAATGTAGGTTTGCGGCAGGGGTGTGTGATGTCTCCATGGTTGTTTAATTTGTTTATGGATGGGGTTGTTAGGGAGGTAAATGCAAGAGTCCTTGGAAAGAGGGGCAAGTATGAAGTCTGTTGGGGATGAGAGAGCTTGGGAAGTGAGTCAGTTGTTGTTCGCTGATGATACAGCGTTGGTGGCGGATCATGTGAGAAACTGCAGAAGCTGGTGACGGAGTTTGGTAAAGTGTGTGGAAGAAGAAAGTTAAGAGTAAATGTGAATAAGAGCAAGGTTATTAGGTACAGTAGGGTGAGGGTCAAGTCAATTGGGAGGTGAGTTTGAATGGAGAAAAACTGGAGGAAGTGAAGTGTTTTAGATATCTGGGAGTGGATCTGTCAGCGGATGGAACCATGGAAGCGGAAGTGGATCATAGGGTGGGGGAGGGGGCGAAAATTTTGGGAGCCTTGAAAAATGTGTGGAAGTCGAGAACATTATCCGGAAAGCAAAAATGGGTATGTTTGAAGGAATAGTAGTTCCAACAATGTTGTATGGTTGCGAGGCGTGGGCTATGGATAGAGATGTGCGCAGGAGGATGGATGTGCTGGAAATGAGATGTTTGAGGACAATGTGTGGTGTGAGGTGGTTTGATCGAGTAAGTAACGTAAGGGTAAGAGAGATGTGTGGAAATAAAAAGAGCGTGGTTGAGAGAGCAGAAGAGGGTGTTTTGAAATGGTTTGGGCACATGGAGAGAATGAGTGAGGAAAGATTGACCAAGAGGATATATGTGTCGGAGGTGGAGGAACGAGGAGAAGAGGGAGACCAAATTGGAGGTGGAAAGATGGAGTGAAAAAGATTTTGTGTGATCGGGCCTGAACATGCAGGAGGGTGAAAGGAGGGCAAGAAATAGAGTGAATTGGAGCATGTGGTATACAGGGTTGACGTGCTGTCAGTGGATTGAAGCAAGGCATGTGAAGCGTCCGGGGTAAACCAAGGAAAGCTGTGTAGGTATGTATATTTGCGTGTCTGGACGTGTGTATGTCATGTGTATGGGGGGGGGGTTTTGGGCCATTTCTTTCGTCTGTTTCCTTGCCAAACCTCGCAAACGCGGGAGACAGCGACAAAGTATAAAAAAAAAAAAAAAAAATATATATATATATATATATATAAAAATATATATATATATATATATATATTTATATATAAATATATTATCCCTGGGGATAGGGGAGAAAGAATACTTCCCACGTATTCCCTGCGTGTCGTAGAAGGCGACTAAAAGGGAAGGGAGGGGGGGCTGGAAATCCTCCCTTCTCGTTTTTTTTTTCAATTTTTCCCAAAAAAGAAGGACAGAGAAGGGGCCAGGTGAGGATATTCCCTCAAAGGTCCAGTCCTCTGTTCTTAACGCTACCCTCGCTAATGGCGGAAATGGCGAATAGTATGAAAAAATATATATATATATATATATATATATATAATATATAAATAAAAATAATATATAATATATATATATATATATATATAATATTATATATATATATATAATATATATAATATATTTTTTTTTTTTTTTTTTTTTTTTTTTTTTTAACTTTGTCGCTGTTCTCCGCGTTTGCGAGTAGCGCAAGGAAACAGACGAAAGAAATGGCCCAACCCCCCCCCATACACATGTACATACGTCCACACACGCAAATATACAAAACCTACACAGCTTTCCCTGGTTTACCCCAGACGCTTCACATGCCTTGATTCAATCCACTGACAGCACGTCAACCCCCGTATACACATCGCTCCAATTCACTCTATTCCTTGCCCTCCTTTCACCCTCCTGCATGTTCAGGCCCCGATCACACAAAATCTTTTTCACTCCATCTTTCCACCTCCAATTTGGTCTCCCTCTTCTCCTCGTTCCCTCCACCTCCGACACATATATCCTCTTGGTCAATCTTTCCTCACTCATTCTCTCCATGTGCCCAAACCATTTCAAAACACCCTCTTCTGCTCTCTCACCACGCTCTTTTTTTTCCACACATCTCTCTTACCCTTACGTTACTCACTCGATCAAACCACCTCACACCACACATTGTCCTCAAACATCTCATTTCCAGCACATCCATCCTCCTGCGCACATCTCTATCCATAGCCCACGCCTCGCAACCATACAACATTGTTGGAACCACTATTCCTTCAAACATACCCATTTTTGCTTTCCGAGATAATGTTCTCGACTTCCACACATTTTCAAGGCTCCCAAATTTTTCGCCCCCTCCCCCACCCTATGATCCACTTCCGCTTCCATGGTTCCATCCGCTGACCCGATCCACTCCCAGATATCTAAAAAAACTTCACTTCCTCCAGTTTTTCTCCATTCAAACTCACCTCCCAATTGACTTGACCCTCACCCCTACTGTACCTAATAACCTTGCTCTTATTCACATTTACTCTTAACTTTCTTCTTCCACACACTTTACCAAACTCAGTCACCAGCTTCTGCAGTTTCTCACATGAATCAGCCACCAGCGCTGTATCATCAGCGAACAACAACTGACTCACTTCCCAAGCTCTCTCATCCCCAACAGACTTCATGGTAAATTAATATGGAGGGTATTGATTGAGAGGGTGAAGGCATGTACAGAGCATCGAGATTGGGGAATAGCATGCTGTTTCAGAAGTTAGAGGATGTTGGATCAGTTTTTGCATTGAAGAATGTATGTGAGAAATACTAGAAAAAGCAAATGGATTTGTATGTAGCATTTATGGGAATCTGGAGAAGGCATATGTATAGAGTTGATAGAGATGCTCTGTGGAAAGGTAATTAAGAATATAAGTGTGGGAGGCAAGTTAGTTTAGAAGCAGTGAAAAGTTTTATCGAGGATGTTAATCATGTGTACTGTAGGAAGAGAGGAAAGTTATTGGTTCTCAGTGCATGTAGGTTTGCGGCAGGGGTGTGTGATGTCTCCATGGTTGTTTAATTTGTTTATGGATGGGGTTGTTAGGGAGGTAAATGCAAGAGTCCTGGAAAGAGGGGCAAGTATGAAGTCTGTTGGGGATGAGAGAGCTTGGGAAGTGAGTCAGTTGTTGTTCGCTGATGATACAGCGCTGGTGGCTGATTCATGTGAGAAACTGCAGAAGCTGGTGACTGAGTTTGGTAAAGTGTGTGGAAGAAGAAAGTTGAGAGTAAATGTGAATAAGAGCAAGGTTATTAGGTACAGTAGGGGTGAGGGTCAAGTCAATTGGGAGGTGAGTTTGAATGGAGAAAAACTGGAGGAAGTGAAGTGTTTTAGATATCTGGGAGTGGATCTGTCAGCGGATGGAACCATGGAAGCGGAAGTGGATCATAGGGTGGGGGAGGGGGCGAAAATTTTGGGAGCCTTGAAAAATGTGTGGAAGTCGAGAACATTATCTCGGAAAGCAAAAATGGGTATGTTTGAAGGAATAGTGGTTCCAACAATGTTGTATGGTTGCGAGGCGTGGGCTATGGATAGAGTTGTGCGCAGGAGGATGGATGTGCTGGAAATGAGATGTTTGAGGACAATGTGTGGTGTGAGGTGGTTTGATCGAGTAAGTAACGTAAGGGTAAGAGAGATGTGTGGAAATAAAAAGAGCGTGGTTGAGAGAGCAGAAGAGGGTGTTTTGAAATGGTTTGGGCACATGGAGAGAATGAGTGAGGAAAGATTGACCAAGAGGATATATGTGTCGGAGGTGGAGGGAACGAGGAGAAGAGGGAGACCAAATTGGAGGTGGAAAGATGGAGTGAAAAAGATTTTGTGTGATCGGGGCCTGAACATGCAGGAGGGTGAAAGGAGGGCAAGGAATAGAGTGAATTGGAGTCGATGTGGTATACAGGGGTTGACGTGCTGTCAGTGGATTGAAGCAAGGCATGTGAAGCGTCTGGGGTAAACCATGGAAAGCTGTGTAGGTATGTATATTTGCGTGTGTGGACGTGTGTATGTACATGTGTATGGGGGGGGGGGTTGGGCCATTTCTTTCGTCTGTTTCCTTGCGCTACCTCGCAAACGCGGGAGACAGCGACAAAGTATAAAAACAAAAAAAAAAAATATATATAGATATATATATATATATAATAAATAAATATATACAATATTTATATATATATATTATCCTGGGGGATAGGGGAGAAAGAATAACTTCCCCACGTATTCCCTGCGTTCGTAAGAGGCGACTAAAAGGAAGGGAGCGGGGGGCTGGAAAGTCCTCCCTTCCTCGTTTTTTTTTTTTTTCAATTATCCAAAAGAAGGTACAGAGAAGTGGGCCAGGTGAGGATATTCCCCCAAAGGTCCAGTCCTCTGTTTCTTACGCTACCATCGTCTAATGCGGGAAATGGCGAGATAGTATAAAAAAATATATATATATAATATAATAAATATATTATAATATAAATATATATAATATTTAATAATAAATATATATATATATATATATAAAATTAAATATATATATATATTTATTTTTTTTTTTTTTTTTTTTTTTTTTTAACATTTGTCGCTGTCTCCCGCGTTTGCGAGGTAGCGCAAGGAAACAGACGAAAGAAATGGCCCAACCCCCCCCCATACACATGTACATACACACGTCCACACACGCAAATATACATACCTACACAGCTTTCCATGGTTTACCCCAGACGCTTCACATGCCTTGATTCAATCCACTGACAGCACGTCAACCCCTGTATACCACATCGCTCCAATTCACTCTATTCCTTGCCCTCCTTTCACCCTCCTGCATGTTCAGGCCCCGATCACACAAAATCTTTTTCACTCCATCTTTCCACCTCCAATTTGGTCTCCCTCTTCTCCTCGTTCCCTCCACCTCCGACACATATATCCTCTTGGTCAATCTTTCCTCACTCATTCTCTCCATGTGCCCAAACCATTTCAAAACACCCTCTTCTGCTCTCTCAACCACGCTCTTTTTATTTCCACACATCTCTCTTACCCTTACGTTACTTACTCGATCAAACCACCTCACACCACACATTGTCCTCAAACATCTCATTTCCAGCACATCCATCCTCCTGCGCACAACTCTATCCATAGCCCACGCCTCGCAACCATACAACATTGTTGGAACCACTATTCCTTCAAACATACCCATTTTTGCTTTCCGAGATAATGTTCTCGACTTCCACACATTTTTCAAGGCTCCCAAAATTTTCGCCCCCTCCCCCACCCTATGATCCACTTCCGCTTCCATGGTTCCATCCGCTGACAGATCCACTCCCAGATATCTAAAACACTTCACTTCCTCCAGTTTTTCTCCATTCAAACTCACCTCCCAATTGACTTGACCCTCAACCCTACTGTACCTAATAACCTTGCTCTTATTCACATTTACTCTTAACTTTCTTCTTCCACACACTTTACCAAACTCAGTCACCAGCTTCTGCAGTTTCTCACATGAATCAGCCACCAGCGCTGTATCATCAGCGAACAACAACTGACTCACTTCCAAGCTCTCTCATCCCCAACAGACTTCATACTTGCCCCTCTTTCCAAGACTCTTGCATTTACCTCCCTAACAACCCCATCCATAAACAAATTAAACAACCATGGAGACATCACACACCCCTGCCGCAAACCTACATTCACTGAGAACCAATCACTTTCCTCTCTTCCTACACGTACACATGCCTTACATCCTCGATAAAAACTTTTCACTGCTGGCTAAGTGTTCTGTTCGGAAACAACCGATAGACCCCGTTGCTCACCATAGTGGACGAAGGTAATTCGAGTACTTAGTATTTCGAATAGTTGTTTCCTATTATACAGTCCCCTTTAGCCTAGCGGTTAGCATGCCTGCCTCTGCACAGGGGTCCCAGGTTCGATCTGGCTGATGTAGCTTTGTAATGTTTTTCTATGAAGGTGCACGTTCATATACACTTTATTCGTATTCATATAACTCCGCGTTGTACAGTCAGGTTCGTAAAACGCTCTCAGCTAGCTATGTGTTCTGTTCGAAACAACAGATAGACCCCCGTAGCTCAAATGTGAGACGAAGGGTAATCGAGTACTTATGTAATTTCGAATAGTTGTTTCCTATTATACAGTCCCTTAGCCTACGGTTAGCAATGCTGCCTCTTGCACAAGGGATCCCGGTTCGATCCTGGGCTGAATGAACTTTGTATGTTCTATGAAGTACGCGTTCAATACACTTTATTCGTATATATATACATATATATATATATATATGTATATTTTTTTCTTTTTTTTTTGCTTTGTCGCTGTCTCCCGCGTTTGCGAGGTAGCGCAAGAAACAGACGAAAAGAAAAGGCCCAACCCCCCCCCCATACAATGTATAATACATAAGTCCACAACACGCAAATATACATATCTACACAGCTTTCATGGTTACACCCCAGACGCTTAACATGTCCTGATTCAATCCACTGACATCACGTCAACCCCGGTAAAACCACAATCGACCAATTTCACTCTATCCTTGCCCTCACTTCACCTCCCTGCATTTTCAGGGCCCCCGATCACACCAAAATTTGTTCACTCCATCTTTCCTCCTCCAATTTTGGTCCTCCCACTGTTCTCCTTGTTCCCATCCACCTGCAACACATATATCCTCTGGTCAATCTTCTCACTCATTCTCTCCATGTGCCCAAACCATTTCAAACACACCCTCTTCTGCTCTCCTCGAACCAACCACGCTCTCTTTATTTCCACACATCTCTCTATCCATAACGTACTTATCGATCAAACCACCCCTCACACCACACCTTGCCCTCAAACATCTCATTTCCAGCACATCCATCCTCCTGCGCACAACTCTATCCATAGCCCAATGCCTCGCACCATACAACATTGTTTGGAAGCCACTATTCTTCAAACATACCCATTTTTGCTTTTCTCCGAGATAAGTTCTCGACTCCACAACAATTCTTCAAGCTTAAACCCAGATTTTCTCCCCTCCCCCACCCTAGATTCACTTTAACCACATAATTCCACTTTATTTGTTATTTGTTTGACTTGAGGTTTATTTTAATTACCACAATTAAAATTATAGATCCACTTAACTTCCCACTTTATTAATTGGCGTTACAAGATACACTAAATGTTTATACTTTACCTATTATTGTTGATATGCTTCCTCATTTTACATTTACTATATATCTTAATAAGCCACTTTATTAATTTTTCCACTAACTCACTTTATTTGTTATTAATTTTATAACATATTTATACACTTATTACTCACGCTTCCCATGGTTCCTTCCGCTGCCAAGCCACTCCCAGATATCAAAAACTCTTACATCCTCCAGTTTTTCTCATTCAACTTACCTCCCAATTGACTTGACCTCAACCTACTGTACCTAATAACCTTGCTCTTATTCACATTTTACTCTTTACTTTCTTCTTCCACAACAACCTTTACCAAACTCAGTTCAGACCAGCTTCTGCAGTTTCTCACATGAATCAGCCACCACGTTTGTATCATCAGCCGAACAAGAACTGACATCACTTTTCAAGCTCTCTCATACCCCAACAGACTTCATACTTGCCCCTCTTTTTCCAAAACTCTGCATTCACCTCCCTAACAACCCCATCCATAAACAAATTAAACAACCATGGAGACATCACACACCCCTGCCGCAAACCTACATTCACTGAGAACCAATCACTTTCCTCTCTTCCTACACGTACAACATGCCTACATCCTCGATAAAAACTTTTCACTGCTGCAAGTGTTTCTGTTCGGAAACAACCGATAGACCCCTTTGGCTCACGCATAGTGGAGACGAAGGGTATTCGAGTAACTTAGTATTTCGAATAGTTGTTTCCTATTATAACATCCCTTAGCCTAGCGTTAGCATGCCTGCCTCTTGCACAGGGGTCCCAGTTCGATCCTGGCTGATTGGAGCTTTGTATGTTCAATGAAGTGCACGTTCATATACACTTTATTCGTATTCATATAACTCCGCGTTGTAATAACAGTCAGGTTCCGTAAAACGCTCTCAGCTAGCTATGTGTTCTGTTCGAAACAACTGAATAGAAGACCCCGTTGCTCACCATAGTGAGACAAGGTAATTCCGAGTACTTATATTTCGAATAGTTGTTTCCATTATACAGTCCCTTAGCCTAGCGTTAGCATGCCTGCCTCTTGCAACAAGGGATCCCAGTTCGATCCTGGCTGATGAACTATTGTATGTTCTATGAAGGTACGCGTTCATATACACTTTATTCGTATATATATACATATAATATATATAATGTATATTTTTTTCTTTTTTTTTTTTTGCTTTGTCGCGGTCTCCCGCGTTTGCGAGGTAGCGCAAGGAACAGACGAAAGAAATGCCCAACCTCCCCCCCATACTCATTAAAGACATATGTCCACACACGCAAATATACATATTACACCGCTTTCATGGTTTTACCCCAACCTTAACAGGTCCTGATTCAATCCACTGACAGCACTCCAACCCCGGTATACCACATCGATCCCATTCACTCTATCTTGCCCTCCTTTCACCCTCCTGCCATGTTTCAGCCCCGATCAACACAAAATCTTTTCACCCATCTTTCCTCCTCCAATTGGTCTCCCACTTCTCCTTGTTCCCTCCAACCTGCAACAAAACATATATCCTCTGGTCAATCTTTCCTCACTCATTCTCTCCATGTGCCCAAACCATTTCAAAACACCCTCTTCTGGCTCTCCTCAACCACGCTCTTTTTATTTCCACACAACTCTCTTATCCATACGTTACTACTCTATCAAACCACACACACAAGCAAGCCCAACAACCAACACAAACCAAAACAAACCTAAAACCATACCAAAAACCAGATCAACAAGACCCAAACACTAAAACCAACCACAACAAAACCAGAAACCAACATAACTCAAGAACCACAAAACCAACCCAAAACCAGATACACAAACAAACCAAGCATTCAAAACCCACAAACCACAATAACAAACCAAAGACCACAAAACCAATCAAAATTCAACAAACCAAAAACCAACCCACCAAACACATAACCACACACCAAGCACAAAAGAACCAAACAAACCAACAATACAAACCAAAACAACAAAAACAACAACCAACGACCACACACAAAAAACCACAAAAAAAACCAACAACTATCAACTTAATTGTACGCTCACAAAAAACGAAAGACACACATTGTCCTCAAACATCTCTTTCCAGCACATCCCTCCTCCTGGCGCACAACTCTACCATAGCCCATAGCCTCGCACCGTTATACAACATTGTTGGAACCACTATTCCTTCAAACATACCCATTTTTGCTTTCGAGATAATGTTCTCGACTTCCACACATTATTCAAGGCTCCCAGGATTTTCTCCCCCTCCCCCACCCTATATCCACTTCCGCTTCCATGTTCCATCCCTGCCAGATCACTCCCAGATATCAAAAAACACTTTACTTCCTCCAGTTTTTCTCCATTCAAACTTACCTCCCAATTGACTTGACCCTCACCCTACTTACCTAATAACCTTTCTCTTATTCAACATTTACTCTAACTATTCTCTTCCACACACTTTACCAAACGTCAGTCCACCAGCTTCTGCAGTTTCTCACATGAATAGACCACCAGCGTTGTATCATCACGAACCAAGAACTAACTCACTTTTCAGCTCTCTCATCCCCAACATACTTCATACATGTTCCCTCTTTTCCAAACTCTTGCATACACCTCCCTAACAACCCCCATTCCATAAACAATTAAAAACAACCATGGAGACATCACACACCCTGCCAGGCAAACCACATTCACTGAGAACCAATCACTTCCTCTCTTCCTACAGGTACACAAGCCTTACCTCCTCGATAAAAACATTTCACTGCTTCTAACAACTTCCTTCCCACACCATATATTCTTAATATACCTTCCTCTGAGCATCTTCTAACAACTCTATCATAATGCCTTCTCCAGATCCATAAACGCTACATACAAATCCATTTGCTTTTCTAAGTATTCCCACCATACATCCTTCAAAGCCAAACAACCTGATCCACACATCCTCTACCACTTCTGAACCACATCTGCCTCTTCCCCCACAATCTGATGCCCTGTAACATTCTTTCACCCTCTCAATCATACCCTCCCATAATAATTTACCAGGATACTCAACAAACTTATACCTCTGTAATTTGAGCACTCACTTCTTATCCCTTGCCTTTTGTCAATGGCACTATGCACGCATTCCGCCAATCCTCAGGCAACCTCACCATTGAAGTCATACATACATTAAATAACCTTACCAACTAGTCAATAATACAGTCCACCCCCCTTTTTTATGAATTACACTGCATACCATCCCAAACCGTGCGCCTGCTGGCTTTTCATCTTCTGCAAGCTTTTACTACCTCATTCTCTGTTTACTACCAAATAATTTTCCCTAACCCGCTCACTTTGCACACCACCTCGACCAAAAACACCCGTATATCTGCCACCTATCAATCAAACACATTCAACAAACCTTCAAAATATCACTTTCCATCTTCCTTCTGGTCTCACATCATCCAACTACTTGTTATCACCTCCCCATTTGTGCCCTTCACTGAAGTTCCCATTTGGCTTCCCTTGTCTTACGCACTTTTATTTACCTCCTTCCAGAACAATCTTTTTATTCTCCCTAAAATTTAATGATACTCTCCTCACCCCAACTCTCATTTGCCCTCTTTTTCACCCTCTTGCACCTTTCCACATTGACCTCCCGTCTCTTTCTTTATACCCTCCCACTCAATTGCATTTTTTTTCCCAGTTGTAAATAAGTTGGAGAGATGGCCAGAGAGCGTTATTGGATTACGTGGTTAATTGACATTGGCGCGAAAGAGAGGCTTTTGGATGTTAATGAGCTGAGAGGTGCAACTGGCAGTGATGTCTGAATCATTATCTTTGAGGAGGCAAGGAGAAGATTATTTGGTATGGGTTTTTCAGAAAAGAATAGTTGAAATGGGTTGGAGAGAAGCAGGGTGGTGATAGTAAAGTGAGCTTGGGAATGAGACTTGTGTGAGGAAGACCAGGATAGACTGATTAGCAAAGATGGAAAAAGGTGAGAACAATGAAGTAAGGGGAGTGGGGGAGGAATGGATGTATAAGGGAATCGTGGATGGAGTTTCGCAAAAGATGCTTGTGGCATTAAAGAGTGGGAGGTGGGTTGATTAGAAAGGGTATAGTGGTGGATGAAGAAGTTAAGATTATTAGTGAAAGGAGAAGAGAGAGGTCGTTTGGACGAATATAGATATAAATATATATATATAAATATATATATATAAATATATATATATATATATATATATATATATATATATATAATATATTTTACTCTGTTGCTGTCTATCGCAATAAAGCGAGGGTAGTCCTAGAAACAGACGAAAGAAATGGCCCGCCCACCACATACCCGCAATGGATATACATGCACCTCCAACAACTGCGCACATATACATACCTCTACATTTTCAACGTATACAAATATATACAAACAAAAGACAATACATATCTACACAAGAAACATAATTCATACTGTGCTGCCTTTATTCATTCCTATTGCCACACTGCCACACATAAAAATGACAACCCTCATCCCCCGCATGTGCCATGAGGTAGCGCTAGGAAAAGACAACAAAGGCTATATTTCATTCACACTCAGTCTGGTAGCTGTCATGTATATTCATTCACCGAACCACAGCTCCCTTTCCCATCCAGGCCTCACAGAACTTTCCATGGTTTACATACCCAGATGCATCACATGCCCTGAATTCAATCACTGACAGCACGTCGACCCCGGTATACCAACATTGAAGCCAATTCTCTCTTTTCCTTGCCCGCCTTTCACCCCCCCAGCAATGTTCAGCCCCAACACTCAAATCTTTTTCACTCCATCAATCCTTCTCCAATATGTCTCCACTTCTCCCCGGTTTCCCTCCACCTCCGACCATAGATCCTCCTGGTCACTTTCCCAACATTTCTCTCACACCTGCCCAAACCATTTCAAAACACCCTCTTCTGCTCTCTCACCGACCGCTCTTCTTCTTATTTCCACACATCTCACTACTCTTACATTACTTACACGATCAAACCACCTCACATCAACATATTGTCCTCAAGCATCTCATTTCCTAGCGACATCCACCCTCCTGCGCACACTCTAACCCATAAGCCCACGCCTCACAACCATACAACATTGTGGAACCACTATTCCTTCAAAAACAACCCATTTTTTGCTTCCGATGATAATGTTCTCCGACTTCAAACATTCTTCAAGGCTCACCAGGATTTTCCGCCCCTTTGGCCCCCCTCCCCCACCCTAATGATTCACTCCGCTTCCATAGGTTCCATCCGCTGCCCAGATCACTCCCAGATTATCAAAAACACTTTTATCCTCCAGTTTATCGTCCATTCAAACTTACCTCCAATTGACTTACCCTCAACCCTCTGTACTAATAACTATTGCTCTTATCCCAATTTACTCTTAACTTCTTCTTTCACACACTTTACCAAACTCATTCACCACCATCTTCTGCAGTTCTCCATGAATCAGCCACCAGCGCTGTCATCATCATCGAACAACAAATGACTCACTTCCCAAGCTCTCTCATCCCCAACAAGACTTCATGTTACACCAAAGGCGTCCAAGCATCGTCTGCTTCGATGTATACAACTGGCTGTTTATATTTTCTCTCTTTGTGTCTGCCCTGATGTGTGATTATTACACGAAAGTTGCACTGGAACTTTTTTGTTACATTTTCCCCATGGACTCATAGCAAAGAATATCTTGATCATGCGCCAAAATTGATGAACCTCTCCAATTTATATATATATATAATAAAGCGGTGATGTGAGAAAAGGAGGATGGAATGAGTATTCTATGGAGGTTTTGTTGAATTTGTCTGATGACAGAGATGGCAGATATAGGGTGATTGGTCGTGGTGGTGTGCAAAGTGAGAAGGGTTTTGGGGAAAATGAATTGGTAAACAGAGAATAGGTAGTGAAAGCTTTGCGGAAGATGAAAAGCCGCAAGGCAGCAGGTTTAGGATGGTATGCAGTGGAATTTATTAAGAAATGGGTGACTGTATTGTGACTGTTGGTAAGGTTATTTAATGTATGTATGTCTCATGGTGAGGTTGCCTGAGGATTGGCGGAATGCGTGCATAGTGACATTGTAACAAAGGCAAAGGGGATAAGAGTGAGTGCTTTCAAATTACAAGAGGTATCATTAGTTGAGTATTCCTGTACATTATATGGGAGGGTAATGATGAAGGGTGAAGGCATGGTACAAGAATCAGATTTGGGAAGAGCAGTGCGGGTTTTTCAGAAGTGGTAGAGGATGTGTGGATCAAGTTAGCTTTGAAGAATGTATTGAGAACTACTTTATAAAAGCAAATGGATTTTGTCATGTAGCATTTATGGATCTGGAGAAGGCATATGATATAGTTGATAAGATTCTGTGGAAGGTATTAAGATTATATGGAGGGGAGGCAAGTTGTTACGAAAGCAGTGAAAAAAGTTTGTTATCGAGGATGTAAGGCATGTGTAACGTGTAGGAATAGAGAAAGTGATTGGTTCTCAATGAATTTAGGTTAGCGCAGGGGTGTGTGATGTCTCCATGTTGTTTAATTTGTTTATGGATGGGGTTGTAAAGAGTAAATGCAAGAGTCCTGGAACGAGGGGCAAGTATGAAGTCTGTTGGGGAAGAAGACTTGGGAAGTGAAGTCAATGTTGTTCGCTGATGATACAAGCGCTGGTGGCTGATTCATGTGAGAAACTGCAGAAGCTGTGACAGAGTTTGGTAAAGGGTGTGGAAGAAGAAAGTTGAGAGTAAATGTGAAGAAGAGCAAGGTTATTAGGTACAGTAGGGTGAGGTCCAAGTCAGTTTGGGAGTGAGTATTTGAATGGAGAAAAAACTGGAGGAAGTGAAGTGTTTTAGATATCTGGAGTGGATCTGTCAGCGATGGAACCATGGAAGCGGAAGTGGACATAGGTGGGTGGCTTCAGGGGGGCGAAAATTTTTTGGGAGCCATGAAAAATTGGTGGAAGACGAGACATTATCTCGGATATCAAAAATGGGTATGTTTTTGAGGAATAGTGGTTTCCAACAATGCTGTATGGTTGCGAGCGTGGGCTATTGATAGAGATGGTGCTCAGGAGGATGGATGTGCAGGAAATGAGATTTTTTGAGGACTGTGTGGTGTGAGTGGTTTTGATCGCGTAAGTACCGTAAGGGTAAGAGAGATGTGTGGAAATAAAAAGAGCGTGGTGAAAAAGCAGAAGGGGGGTGTTTTGAAATGGTTTGGGCCCCAAAGGAGAGAAGAGTGAGGGAGAATTAACCCAAAAGGGAAAAATGTGGGCGGGGTGGAGGGAACAGGAAAGAGGGAAACCAAATTGGGGGGTTGGGAAAAGGGGGTTTAAAAAGATTTTGTGTGATCGGGGGCCCGAACATGCAAGGGGGGTGAAAGGAGGCAAAAAAAAGTGAATTGGAGTCCCTGTGGTATACAGGGGTTGGGCGTGCCCGTCATTTGGAAAAGGGAAACAAAGGGATTGAAGCGTCTGGGTAAACCATGGAAAGCTGTTTTAAGGGATTATATTGCGTTGGCGGGAAAGTGTGTATGTACATGTTGTATGGGGGGGGGTTTTGGGGCCCCTTTTTTTTTTTGCCCTCTGTTTCCTTCGCAAACCCCCCAAAAAGCGGAAGACAGCGACAAAGTATAAAAAAAAAAAAAAAAAAAAAAAAAAAAAATAAATTTTATATTTTAAAATTTTTATATATAAATTATAAAAAAATATTTTTTTCTCTTTAAACTAAAAAACGGGGGGGAAATTTTCCCGCTTTTCCAAAAGAAGGGGGGAGAAAAGGGGGGGCCAAATTTTTTTAATTCCCCCAAGGCCCCCACTGTTTTTCCCCCTTCCCTTTGGCGAAAATTTAAGAAAAAAAAAATAAAATTTTAAAAATTTAATATATAGATTTAAAAAAATAATTTTTTTAAATATTTTAATTATAAGGAAAAATTATAAAAATATAAAATTTTTTTTTTTTTTTTTTTTTTTTTTTTCTTTGTCGGGTGTCTCCCGGGGTTTGCGAGGAGCGCAAGGGGAAACAGACGAAAGAAAAGGCCCAACCCCCCCCCCATAACACATTATATACATTATGCCACACACGCAAATATACATATCTACACAGCTCTTCCATGTTTAACCCCAGAACGCTTAACATAATCCCTGATTCAATCCACACTGACAGCATCGTCAACCCCGGTATACCACATCGATCCAATCCACTCTATTCATGCCTCCTTTCACTCTCACTGCATGTTCAGCACCGAACACACAAAATCTTTTTCACTCCATCTTTCCTCCTCCAATATGGTCTCCCACTTCTCCTTGTTCCCTCCACCTGCAACACTATATCCTCGTTGGTCAATCTTCTCACTCATATCTCTCCATGTGGCCCAAAACCCATTTCAAAACACCCTCTCTGCTACTCTCAACCACGCTCTTTTTATTTCCACACATCTCTCTTACCCTTTCATTACTTACTCGATCAAACCACCTCACACCACATATTGTCCTCAAACATCTCATTTCCAACACATCCATCCTCTACATCCCTGTATATCACCCATATCTCAAAACCATATAACATTGTTGGAACCCCTATTCCTTCAAACATACCCATTTTTGCTTTCCGAGATAACATTCTCGCCTTCCACACATTCTTTCACGCTCCTAAAACCTTCACCCCCTCCCCCACCCTGTGACTCACATCCAATTCCATGGTTCCTTCTGCTGCAAGATCAACTCCTAGATATCTAAAACACTTCATTTCCTCCAGTTTTTCTCCCTTCAGACTTACCTCCCAATTGACTTGTCCCTCAACCCTACTGTACTTGATACCCTTGCTCTTATTCACATTTACTCTCAGCTTTCTTCTTTCACACACTTTACCAAACCCAGTCACCAGCTTCTGCAGTTTCTCACCCGAATCAGCCACTAGCACTGTATCATCAGCAAACAATAACTGACTCACTTCCCAAGTCCTCTCATCCCCAACAGACTGCATACTTCCCCCTCTCTCCAAAACTCTTGCATTCACCTCCCTAACAACCCCATCCATAAACAAATTAAACAACCATGGAGACACCACGCACCCCTGCCGCAAACCGACATTCACTGGGAACCAGTCACTTTCCTCTCCTCCTACTCATACATATGCCTTGCAGCCTTGATAAAAGCTTTCCACTGGTTCTAGCAACTTACCTCCCATTCCATATACTCATAATACCTTCCACAGAGCATCTCTATTTACTCTATCATATGCCTTCTCCAGATCCATAAATGCTACATACAAATCCTATTTCTCACATATATTCTTCAAAGAAAACACCTGATCCACACATCTTCCACCACTTCTGAAACCACACTGCTCTTCCCCAATCTGATACTCTGCACATGCCTTCACTGTCTCAATCAATACTCTCCCATATAATTGCCCACATGATTTCGGGAAGCAGTGATTGCTTGCGCAAAAGATGCCTCTGGCATGAGAAAGGTGGGAGGTGGGCAAATTAGAAAGGGTAATGAGTGGTGGGATGAAGAAGTAAGATTGTTAGTGAAGGCGAAGAGAGAGGAATTTGGACAATTTTTGTAGGGAAATAGTGCATATGACTGGGAGATGTATAAAAGGAAGAGGCAAGGTCAAGAGAAAGGTGCAAGAAGTGAAAAAGAGGGCAAATGAGAGTTGGGGTGAGAGAGTATCATCAAATTTTAGGGAGAATAAAAGATGTTTTGGAAGGAGATAAATAAAGTGCGTAAGACAAGAGAAGAAATGGGAACATCGGTGAAGGGGTCAAATGGGTAGGTAATAACAAGTAGTGGTGAAGTGAGAAGGAGGTGGAGTGTGTGTTTTTAGGGTTTATTGAATGTATTTGATGACAGATTGGGAGATATAGAGAGTTATAGTTGAGGTGGTGTGTGAAGTGGGAGGGTCAGGGAGAATGATTTGGTAAACAGAGAAGAGGTAGTAAAACATTTGAGGAAGATGAAAGTCGGCAAGGCAGTGGGTTTGGATGGTATTGCTGTGGAATTTATTAAAAACGGGGGTGACTATGTTGTTGACTGGTTGGTGAGGATATTCAATATATGTATGGTTCATGGTGATGTGCCTGAGGATTTGCGGAATGTATGTTTAGTGCCATTGTACAAAGGCAAAGGGGATAAAGGTGAGTGTTCAAATTACAGAGGTATAAGTTTGTTGAGTATTCTTGGAATGTATACATATTTATCTATTCATTCATTTTGCTTTGTCACTGTCTCCCGCGTTTGCGAGGTAGCGCAAGGAAACGGACGAAAGAAATGGCCCAACCCACCCCCATACACATGTATATACATACACGTCCACACACGCAAATATACATACCCATACATCTCAATGTACACATATATATACACACACAGACACATACATATATACACATGCACACAATTCACACTGTCTGCCTTTATTCATACCCATCGCCACCTCGTCACACATGGAATAACATCCCCCTCCCCCTCATGTGTGTGAGGTAGCGCTAGGAAAAGACAACAAAGGCCCCATTCGTTCACACTCAGTCTCTATCTGTCATGCAATAATGCCCGAAACCACAGCTCCCTTTCCACATCCAGGCCTCACAGAACTTTCCATGGTTTACCCCAGATGCTTCACATGCCCTGATTCAATCCACTGACAGCACGTCGACCCCGGTATACCACATTGATCCAATTCACTCTATTCCTTGCCCGCCTTTCACCCCCCCTGCATGTTCAGGCCCCAATCACTCAAAATCTTTTTCACTCCATCTTTCCTTCTCCAATTTGTTCTCCCACTTCTCCTCGTTCCCTCCACCTCCGACACATATATCCTCCTGGTCAATCTTTCCTCACTCATTCTCTCCACCTGCCCAAACCATTTCAAAACACCCTCTTCTGCTCTCTCAACCACGCTCTTCTTATTTCCACACATCTCTCTTACTCTTACATTACTTACTCGATCAAACCACCTCACATCACATATTGTCCTCAAGCATCTCATTTCCAGCACATCCACCCTCCTGCGCACAACTCTATCCATAGCCCACGCCTCACAACCATACAACATTGTTGGAACCACTATTCCTTCAAACATACCCATTTTTGCTTTCCGAGATAATGTTCTCGACTTCAAACATTCTTCAAGGCTCCCAGGATTTTCGCCCCCTCCCCCACCCTATGATTCACTTCCGCTTCCATGGTTCCATCCGCTGCCAGATCCACTCCCAGATATCTAAAACACTTTATTTCCTCCAGTTTTTCTCCATTCAAACTTACCTCCCAATTGACTTGACCCTCAACCCTACTGTACCTAATAACTTTGCTCTTATTCACATTTACTCTTAACTTTCTTCTTTCACACACTTTACCAAACTCATTCACCAGCTTCTGCAGTTTCTCACATGAATCAGCCACCAGCGCTGTATCATCATCGAACAACAACTGACTCACTTCCCAAGCTCTCTCATCCCCAACAGACTTCATGTTTACCAAATGGCGTCCAAGCTTCGTCTCTTCGATGTATAACAACTGGCTGTTATATTTCTCTCTTGTGTCTCCCCTGATGATGTGATTATTACACGAAAGTGCACTTGGGAACTTTTTGTGTTTCATTTTCCCCATGGACTCATAGGAATATCTTGATCATGCGCAAAATTGTGATCCTCTCCAATATATATATATATATATATAGCGGTGATGTGAGAAGGAGATGGAATGAGTATTTTGGAGGTTTGTTGAATGTGTCTGATGACAGAGTGGCAGATATAGGGTGTTTTGGTCGAGGTGGTGTGCAAAGTGAGAGGGTTGGGGAAAATGATTTGGTAAACAGAGAAGAGGTAGTGAAAGCTTTGCGGAAGATGAAAGCCGGCAAGGCAGCAGGTTTGGATGGTATTGCAGTGGAATTTATTAAGAAAGGGGGTGACTGTATTGTTGACTGGTTGGTAAGGTTATTTAATGTATGTATGACTCATGGTGAGGTGCCTGAGGATTGGCGGAATGCGTGCATAGTGCCATTGTACAAAGGCAAAGGGGATAAGAGTGAGTGCTCAAATTACAGAGGTATAAGTTTGTTGAGTATTCCTGGTAAATTATATGGGAGGGTATTGATTGAGAGGGTGAAGGCATGTACAGAGCATCAGATTGGGGAAGAGCAGTGCGGTTTCAGAAGTGGTAGAGGATGTGTGGATCAGGTGTTTGCTTTGAAGAATGTATGTGAGAAATACTTAGAAAAGCAAATGGATTTGTATGTAGCATTTATGGATCTGGAGAAGGCATATGATAGAGTTGATAGAGATGCTCTGTGGAAGGTATTAAGAATATATGGTGTGGGAGGCAAGTTGTTAGAAGCAGTGAAAAGTTTTTATCGAGGATGTAAGGCATGTGTACGTGTAGGAAGAGAGGAAAGTGATTGGTTCTCAGTGAATGTAGGTTTGCGGCAGGGGTGTGTGATGTCTCCATGGTTGTTTAATTTGTTTATGGATGGGGTTGTAAAGGAGGTAAATGCAAGAGTCCTGGAAAGAGGGGCAAGTATGAAGTCTGTTGGGGATGAGAGAGCTTGGGAAGTGAGTCAATTGTTGTTCGCTGATGATACAGCGCTGGTGGCTGATTCATGTGAGAAACTGCAGAAGCTGGTGACTGAGTTTGGTAAAGTGTGTGGAAGAAGAAAGTTGAGAGTAAATGTGAATAAGAGCAAGGTTATTAGGTACAGTAGGGGTGAGGGTCAAGTCAGTTGGGAGGTGAGTTTGAATGGAGAAAAACTGGAGGAAGTGAAGTGTTTTAGATATCTGGGAGTGGATCTGTCAGCGGATGGAACCATGGAAGCGGAAGTGGATCATAGGGTGGGGGAGGGGGCGAAAATTTTGGGAGCCTTGAAAAATGTGTGGAAGTCGAGAACATTATCTCGGAAAGCAAAAATGGGTATGTTTGAGGGAATAGTGGTTCCAACAATGCTGTATGGTTGCGAGGCGTGGGCTATGGATAGAGATGTGCGCAGGAGGATGGATGTGCTGGAAATGAGATGTTTGAGGACAATGTGTGGTGTGAGGTGGTTTGATCGAGTAAGTAACGTAAGGGTAAGAGAGATGTGTGGAAATAAAAAGAGCGTGGTCGAGAGAGCAGAAGAGGGTGTTTTGAAATGGTTTGGGCACATGGAGAGAATGAGTGAGGAGAGATTGACCAAGAGGATATATGTGTCGGAGGTGGAGGGAACGAGGAGAAGAGGGAGACCAAATTGGAGGTGGAAAGATGGAGTGAAAAAGATTTTGTGTGATCGGGGCCTGAACATGCAGGAGGGTGAACGGAGGGCAAGAAATAGAGTGAATTGGAGTCATGTGGTATACAGGGGTTGACGTGCTGTCAGTGGATTGAAGCAAGGCATGTGAAGCGTCTGGGGTAAACCATGGAAAGCTGTGTAGGTATGTATATTTGCGTGTCTGGACGTGTGTATGTACATGTGTTGGGGGGGGGGGGTTGGGCCATTTCTTTCGTCTGTTTCCTTGCGCTACCTCGCAAACGCGGGAGACAGCGACAAAGTATAAAAAAAAAAAAAAAAAATATATATATATATATATATATATATATATATATATATATATATATTTATATATATATATTATCCCTGGGGATAGGGGAGAAAGAATACTTCCCACGTATTCCCTGCGTGTCGTAGAAGGCGACTAAAAGGGAAGGGAGCGGGGGGCTGGAAATCCTCCCTTCTCGTTTTTTTTTCAATTTTCCAAAAGAAGGGACAGAGAAGGGGGCCAGGTGAGGATATTCCCTCAAAGGTCCAGTCCTCTGTTCTTAACGCTACCTCGCTAATGCGGGAAATGGCGAATAGTATGAAAAAATATATATATATATATATATATATATATATATATATATATATATATATATATATATATATATATATATATATATATATATATATATATATATATATATATATATTTTTTTTTTTTTTTTTTTTTTTTTTTTTATACTTTGTCGCTGTCTCCCGCGTTTGCGAGGTAGCGCAAGGAAACAGACGAAAGAAATGGCCCAACCCCCCCCCATACACATGTACATACGTCCACACACGCAAATATACATACCTACACAGCTTTCCATGGTTTACCCCAGACGCTTCACATGCCTTGATTCAATCCACTGACAGCACGTCAACCCCTGTATAGCACATCGCTCCAATTCACTCTATTCCTTGCCCTCCTTTCACCCTCCTGCATGTTCAGGCCCCGATCACACAAAATCTTTTTCACTCCATCTTTCCACCTCCAATTTGGTCTCCCTCTTCTCCTCGTTCCCTCCACCTCCGACACATATATCCTCTTGGTCAATCTTTCCTCACTCATTCTCTCCATGTGCCCAAACCATTTCAAAACACCCTCTTCTGCTCTCTCAACCACGCTCTTTTTTTTTCCACACATCTCTCTTACCCTTACGTTACTCACTCGATCAAACCACCTCACACCACACATTGTCCTCAAACATCTCATTTCCAGCACATCCATCCTCCTGCGCACATCTCTATCCATAGCCCACGCCTCGCAACCATACAACATTGTTGGAACCACTATTCCTTCAAACATACCCATTTTTGCTTTCCGAGATAATGTTCTCGACTTCCACACATTTTTCAAGGCTCCCAAAATTTTCGCCCCCTCCCCCACCCTATGATCCACTTCCGCTTCCATGGTTCCATCCGCTGACAGATCCACTCCCAGATATCTAAAACACTTCACTTCCTCCAGTTTTTCTCCATTCAAACTCACCTCCCAATTGACTTGACCCTCACCCCTACTGTACCTAATAACCTTGCTCTTATTCACATTTACTCTTAACTTTCTTCTTCCACACACTTTACCAAACTCAGTCACCAGCTTCTGCAGTTTCTCACATGAATCAGCCACCAGCGCTGTATCATCAGCGAACAACAACTGACTCACTTCCCAAGCTCTCTCATCCCCAACAGACTTCATACTTGCCCCTCTTTCCAGGACTCTTGCATTTACCTCCCTAACAACCCCATCCATAAACAAATTAAACAACCATGGAGACATCACACACCCCTGCCGCAAACCTACATTCACTGAGAACCAATCACTTTCCTCTCTTCCTACACGTACACATGCCTTACATCCTCGATAAAAACTTTTCACTGCTGGCTATGTGTTCTGTTCGGAAACAACCGATAGACCCCGTTGCTCACCATAGTGAGACGAAGGGTATTCGAGTACTTAGTATTTCGAATAGTTGTTTCCTATTATACAGTCCCTTAGCCTAGCGGTTAGCATGCCTGCCTCTTGCACAGGGGGTCCCAGGTTCGATCCTGGCTGATGGAGCTTTGTATGTTCTATGAAGGTGCACGTTCATATACACTTTATTCGTATTCATATAACTCCGCGTTGTACAGTCAGGTTCGGTAAAACGCTCTCAGCTAGCTATGTGTTCTGTTCGGAAACAACTGATAGACCCCGTTGCTCACCATAGTGAGACGAAGGGTATTCGAGTACTTAGTATTTCGAATAGTTGTTTCCTATTATACAGTCCCTTAGCCTAGCGGTTAGCATGCCTGCCTCTTGCACAAGGGATCCCAGGTTCGATCCTGGCTGATGGAACTTTGTATGTTCTATGAAGGTACGCGTTCATATACACTTTATTCGTATATATATACATATATATATATATATATGTATATTTTTTTCTTTTTTTTTTGCTTTGTCGCTGTCTCCCGCGTTTGCGAGGTAGCGCAAGGAAACAGACGAAAGAAATGGCCCAACCCCCCCCCCATACACATGTATATACATATGTCCACACACGCAAATATACATATCTACACAGCTTTCCATGGTTTACCCCAGACGCTTAACATGTCCTGATTCAATCCACTGACAGCACGTCAACCCCGGTATACCACATCGATCCAATTCACTCTATTCCTTGCCCTCCTTTCACCCTCCTGCATGTTCAGGCCCCGATCACACAAAATCTTTTTCACTCCATCTTTCCTCCTCCAATTTGGTCTCCCACTTCTCCTTGTTCCCTCCACCTGCAACACATATATCCTCTTGGTCAATCTTTCCTCACTCATTCTCTCCATGTGCCCAAACCATTTCAAAACACCCTCTTCTGCTCTCTCAACCACGCTCTTTTTATTTCCACACATCTCTCTTATCCATACGTTACTTACTCGATCAAACCACCTCACACCACACATTGTCCTCAAACATCTCATTTCCAGCACATCCATCCTCCTGCGCACAACTCTATCCATAGCCCATGCCTCGCAACCATACAACATTGTTGGAACCACTATTCCTTCAAACATACCCATTTTTGCTTTCCGAGATAATGTTCTCGACTTCCACACATTCTTCAAGGCTCCCAGGATTTTCTCCCCCTCCCCCACCCTATGATCCACTTCCGCTTCCATGGTTCCATCCGCTGCCAGATCCACTCCCAGATATCAAAAAACACTTTACTTCCTCCAGTTTTTCTCCATTCAAACTTACCTCCCAATTGACTTGACCCTCAACCCTACTGTACCTAATAACCTTGCTCTTATTCACATTTACTCTTAACTTTCTTCTTCCACACACTTTACCAAACTCAGTCACCAGCTTCTGCAGTTTCTCACATGAATCAGCCACCAGCGTTGTATCATCAGCGAACAAGAACTGACTCACTTTTCAAGCTCTCTCATCCCCAACAGACTTCATACTTGTCCCTCTTTCCAAAACTCTTGCATTCACCTCCCTAACAACCCCATCCATAAACAAATTAAACAACCATGGAGACATCACACACCCCTGCCGCAAACCTACATTCACTGAGAACCAATCACTTTCCTCTCTTCCTACAGGTACACATGCCTTACCTCCTCGATAAAAACTTTTCACTGCTTCTAACAACTTGCCTCCCACACCATATATTCTTAATACCTTCCACAGAGCATCTCTATCAACTCTATCATATGCCTTCTCCAGATCCATAAATGCTACATACAAATCCATTTGCTTTTCTAAGTATTTCTCACATACATTCTTCAAAGCAACACCTGATCCACACATCCTCTACCACTTCTGAAACCACACTGCTCTTCCCCAATCTGATGCTCTGTACATTCTTTCACCCTCTCAATCAATACCCTCCCATATAATTTACCAGGAATACTCAACAAACTTATACCTCTGTAATTTGAGCACTCACTCTTATGCCCTTTGCCTTTGTTCAATGGCACTATGCACGCATTCCGCCAATCCTCAGGCACCTCACCATGAGTCATACATACATTAAATAACCTTACCAACTAGTCAATAATACAGTCACCCCCTTTTTTAATGAATTACACTGCAATACCATCCAAACCTGCTGCCTTGCTGGCTTTCATCTTCTGCAAAGCTTTTACTACCTCTTCTCTGTTTACCAAATAATTTTCCCTAACCCGCTCACTTTGCACACCACCTCGACCAAAACACCCTATATCTGCCACTCTATCATCAAACACATTCAACAAACCTTCAAAATACTCACTCCATCTCCTTCTCACATCACCACTACTTGTTATCACCTCCCCATTTGTGCCCTTCACTGAAGTTCCCATTTGCTCCCTTGTCTTACGCACTTTATTTACCTCCTTCCAGAACATCTTTTTATTCTCCCTAAAATTTAATGATACTCTCTCACCCCAACTCTCATTTGCCCTCTTTTTCACCTCTTGCACCTTTCTCTTGACCTCCTGTCTCTTTCTTTTATACATCTCCCACTCAATTGCATTTTTTCCCAGTTGTATGTAAGTTGGAGAGATGGCCAGAGAGCGTTATTGGATTACGTGTTAATTGACATTGGCGCGAAAGAGAGGCTTTTGGATGTTAATGTGCTGAGAGGTGCAACTGGAGGGATGTCTGATCATTATCTTGTGGAGGCTAGGGTGAAGATTTGTATGGGTTTTCAGAAAAGAAGAGTGAATGTTGGAGTGAAGAGGGTGGTGAGAGTAAGTGAGCTTGGGAAGGAGACTTGTGTGAGGAAGTACCAGGAGAGACTGAGTACAGAATGGAAAAAGGTGAGAACAATGGAAGTAAGGGGAGTGGGGGAGGAATGGGATGTATTTAGGGAATCGGTGATGGATTGCGCAAAAGATGCTTGTGGCATGAGAAGAGTGGGAGGTGGGTTGATTAGAAAGGGTAGTGAGTGGTGGGATGAAGAAGTAAGATTATTAGTGAAAGAGAAGAGAGAGGCGTTTGGACGATATATATATATATATATATATATATATATATATATATATATATATATATATATATATATATATATATATATATATATATTATACTCTGTTGCTGTCTATCGCATTAGCGAGGTAGTCCAAGGAAACAGACGAAAGAAATGGCCCAGCCCACCCACATACGCATGGATATACATGCACCTCCACACACGCACATATACATACCTATACATTTCAACGTATACATATATATACATACAAAAGACATATACATATATACACATGTACATAATTCATACTTGCTGCCTTTATTCATTCCTGTTGCCACACTGCCACACATAAAATGACAACCCTCTCCCCCGCATGTGCATGAGGTAGCGCTAGGAAAAGACAACAAAGGCTATATTCATTCACACTCAGTCTGTAGCTGTCATGTATAATTCACCGAAACCACAGCTCCCTTTTCACATTCAGGCCCTACAAAACTTTCCATGGTTTACCCCAGATGCTTTACATGCCCTGGTTCAATCCATTGACAGCATGTCGACCCCAGTATACCACATCATTCCAATTCACTCTATTCTTTGGACGTCTTTCACCCTTCCCTTTCATTACTTACTCGATCAAAGCACCTCACACCACATATTGTCCTCAAACATCTCATTTCCAACATATTCACCTTCCTCCGCACAACCCTATCTATAGCCCATGCCTCGCAACTATGTAACATTGTTGGAAACATTATTCATTCAAACATACCCATTTTTGCTCTCCCAGAAAATGTTCTCGCCTTCCACACATTTTTCAACACTCCCTGAACTTTTGCCCCCTCCCCCACCCTGTGACTTACTTCCACTTCCTTGGTTCCATCCACTGCCAAATCCACTCCCAGATGTCTAAAATACTTCACTTCCTCCAGTTTTTCTCCATTCAAACTTACCTCCCATTTGACTTGTCCCTCAACCCTACTGTACCTAATAACCTTGCTCTTATTCACATTTACTCTTAGCTTTCTTCTTTCACACACTTTACCAAATTGAGTCACCAGCTTCTGCAGTTTCCCAATTGAATCAGCCACCAGCGCTGTATCATCAGTGAACAATAACTGACTTACTTTGCAAGCCCTCTCTTCCAGAACAGACTGCATACTTGCCCCTCTCTCCAAAACTCTTGCATTCACCTCCCTAACAACCCCATCCATAAGCAAATTGAAAAACCATATGGACATCATGCACCCCTGCTGCAAACTGACTTTCACTGAGAACCAATCACTTTCCTCTATTCCTACTCGTACACATGCCTTACATCCTCAATAAAACTTTTCACTGCTTCTAGCAAGTTGCCTCCTACACCATATATTCTTAATATCTTCCACAGAGCATCTCTATCAAATCTATCATATGCCTTCTTCAGATCCATAAATGCTACATACAAATCCATTTGCTTTTCTAGTTATTTCACGTATACATTTTTCAAATCAAACACCTGATCCTCACATCCTGTACCACTTTTGAAACCACACTGCTCTTCCCCAGTCTTTTGTTCTGTACATTCCTTCACCCTCTCAATCAATATCCTCCCATATAACCCCATCCATAAACAAATTAAAAACCATATGGACATCATGCACCCCTGCTGCAAACTGACTTTCACTGAGAACCAATCACTTTCCTCTATTCCTACTCGTACACATGCCTTACATCCTCAATAAAACTTTTCACTGCTTCTAGCAAGTTGCCTCCTACACCATATATTCTTAATATCTTCCACAGAGCATCTCTATCAAATCTATCATATGCCTTCTTCAGATCCATAAATGCTACATACAAATCCATTTGCTTTTCTAGTTATTTCACATATACATTTTTCAAATCAAACACCTGATCCTCACATCCTGTACCACTTTTGAAACCACACTGCTCTTCCCCAGTCTTATGTTCTGTACATGCCTTCACCCTCTCAATCAATACCCTCCCATATAATTTCCCAGGAATACTCAACAAACATATACCTCTGTAATTTGAACACTCACCTTTATCCCCTTTGCCTTTGTACAATGGCGCTATGCATGCATTTCACCAATCCTCAGGCACTTCACCATGAGCCATATATACATTGAATATCCTCACCAACCAGTCAACAACACAGTCACCCCCTTTTTGTAATAAATTCCACTGCAATACCATCCAGACCCGCCGCCTTGCCAGCCTTCATCTTCCACAAAGCTTTTACTACCTCTTCTCTGTTTACCACATCATTCTCCCTGACCCTTTCACTTCGCACAGCATCACGACCAAAACACCGTACAAGAAAATAATCAGACATCCCTCCAGTTGCACCTCTCAGCACATTAACATCCAAGTCTCTCTTTCATACACCTATCAATTAACATGTAATCCAATAACGCTGTCTGGCCATCTCTCCCACTTACATATGTATACATATGTATATATCTCTTTTTAAACCAGGTATTCCCGATCACCAGTTCTTCTTCAGCACACAAGTCTACAAGCTCTTCACCATTTCCATTTACGAAACTGAACACCCCAAATACACCAATTATTCCCATATTTGCTACATTACTCACCTTTGCATTCAAATCACCCATCACTATAACCAGGTTCTTGGGCATCAAAACTGCTAATACACTCAGCTGCTCCCAAAACACTTGCCTCTCATGATCTATCTTCTCATGCCCAGTTGCTTAGGCCCCATTGATCATCCATCTCTCTCCATCCACTTTCACTTTTACTCATGTCAATCTAGAGTTTACTTTCTTACACTCTATCACATACTCCCATAACTCCTTTTTCAGGAGTAGTTCTACTCTTTCCTATGCTCTTGTGCTCTTATCAACCTCTGACTTTATTCCCAAAACATTCCCAAATCGCTCTTCCCCTTTACCCTTGAGCTTCATTTCAATCAGAGCCAAAACATCGAAACTCTTTTCCTCAAACATACTACCTGTCTCTACTTTTTTCTCATCTTGGTTACATCCACACACATTTAGACACCCCAGTCTGAACCTTTGAGGAGGATGAGCACTCCCCACGTGACTCCTTCTGTTTGCCGTTTTAGAAAGTTGAGATACAAGGAAGGGAGAGTTTTGATCCCCCCCGCTCCCGTCCCCTTTAGTCGCCTTCTATGATATGCGGGGAATGTGAGGGAAGTATTCTTTCTCCCCTGTCCCCAGGATATATATATATATGTAAATAGTGCCAATGTACAGAGGCAAAGGGGACAAAGGTGAGTGCTCAAATTACAGGGGTATAAATTTGTTGAGTATTCCTGGTAAATTATATGGGAGGGTATTGATTGAGAGGCTTTCCACACATTTTTCAACACTCCAAGAACTTTTGCCCCCTCCCCCACCCTGTGACTTACTTCCACTTCCTTGGTTCCATCCACTGCCAAATCCACTCCCAGATGTCTAAAATACTTCACTTCCTCCAGTTTTTCTCCATTCAAACTTACCTCCCATTTGACTTGTCCCTCAACCCTACTGTACTTAATAACCTTGCTCTTATTCACATTTACTCTTAGCTTTCTTCTTTCACACACTTTACCAAATTGAGTCACCAGCTTCTGCAGTTTCCCAATTGAATCAGCCACCAGCGCTGTATCATCAGTGAACAATAACTGACTTACTTTGCAAGCCCTCTCTTCCAGAACAGACTGCATACTTGCCCCTCTCTCCAAAACTCTTGCATTCGCCTCCCTAACAACCCCATCCATAAACAAATTAAAAAACCATATGGACATCATGCACCCCTGCTGCAAACTGACTTTCACTGAGAACCAATCACTTTCCTCTATTCCTACTCGTACACATGCCTTACATCCTCAATAAAACTTTTCACTGCTTCTAGCAAGTTGCCTCCTACACCATATATTCTTGATATCTTCCACAGAGCATCTCTATCAAATCTATCATATGCCTTCTTCAGATCCATAAATGCTACATACAAATCCATTTGCTTTTCTAGATATTTCACGTATACATTTTTCAAATCAAACACCTGATCCTCACATCCTGTACCACTTTTGAAACCACACTGCTCTTCCCCAGTCTTTTGTTCTGTACATGCCTTCACCCTCTCAATCAATACCCTCCCATATAACCCCATCCATAAACAAATTAAAAAACCATATGGACATCATGCACCCCTGCTGCAAACTGACTTTCACTGAGAACCAATCACTTTCCTCTATTCCTACTCGTACACATGCCTTACATCCTCAATAAAACTTTTCACTGCTTCTAGCAAGTTGCCTCCTACACCATATATTCTTAATATCTTCCACAGAGCATCTCTATCAAATCTATCATATGCATTCTTCAGATCCATAAATGCTACATACAAATCCATTTGCTTTTCTAGTTATTTCACATATACATTTTTCAAATCAAACACCTGATCCTCACATCCTGTACCACTTTTGAAACCACACTGCTCTTCCCCAGTCTTATGTTCTGTACATGCCTTCACCCTCTCAGTCAATACCCTCCCATATAA
>NC_092291.1:1289661-1293952 GCF_036320965.1 Panulirus ornatus
AAAGAAATTAAGGAATTTTCTTTCCATTTGGACATGCCTTGACGCAGAGGGGCAAAGACCATTTAAAGGATAAGTATTGTGGTAAAAGGGTAGGTGCTTGGTGGTGATTAATGGTTGGGTAAGCACAGCCGGCAGGCTTGCAAAAGCGTAGTATGGAGAGGGACGATCCCGTGCAAATGGCATTGATTTGCAGAGGGCATATTTGTTTGTCAGAGAGAAATTAAGGAGAATTTTCTTTCATTTGGACATGCCTTGGCAGAGGAGAGCAAAGACATGTGAAAGGATAAGTATGTGGTAAAATGGTAGGTGCTTGTGTGGATTAATGGTGTGTAGCAGCAAGCAGGCTTGGAAAAGCGTAGGTTAGGAGAGAGGGGACGAACGCGTTCAATGGAATTGATTTGCAGAGTGCATATTTGGTTTGTCAGAAGAGTAATTAAAGAATTATCTTTGCATTTGGACAAGGCCTTGACAGAGGAGAGCAAAGACATGTACAGGAATAAGTAATGTGGTAAAAAGGTAGGTGCTTGTGGTGGAATACTGGTTGGGTAATTTGTAACAGGCAGGCTTGGAAAAGCGTAGGTAGGAAGAGGACCGAACCGTTCAATGGCATTGATGTGCAGAGAGCATATTTTGTTTGTCAGAGAGAAAATTAAGGAATTTTCTTTGCATTTGAAATGCCTTGAGGCCAGAGGAGAGCAAAGACATGTGAAAGATAGTATGTGGTTAAAATGGTAGGTGCTTGGTGGTGGATTAATGGTTGGGAGCAGCAGCAAGCTTGTAAAAGCGTAGTAGGAGAGAGGGACGAACCCTTCAATGGCATTGATGTGCAGAGTCATATTTGTTTGTCAAGAGAAATTAAGGAATTTTCTTTGCATTGGACATGCCTTGAGGCAGAGGAGATCAAAGACATGTGGAAAGGAATAAGTATGTGGTAAAATGGTAGGTGCTTGGTGTTGGATTAATGGTTGTATCAGCAGGCAGGCTTGCAAAAGCGTAGGTAGGAGAGAGGGACGAACCCGTTCAATGGCATTGATGTGCAGAGTTTGCATATTTGTTTGTCAGAGAGAAATTAAGGGAATTTTCTTTGCATTTAGACATGCCATAAGCAGAAGAGAGCAAAGAACATGTGAAAGGATAAGTATGTGGTAAAATGGAAGGTGCTTGGTGGTGGATTAATGGTTGGTACAGCAGGCAGGCTTGCAGAAGCGTAGGTAGGAGAGAGGGACGAACCCGCTGAATGGCATAGATTGTGCAGAAAGAGCATATTTTTTTTGTCAGAGAGAAATTAAGGGAATTTTCTTGGCTTTTAGGGACATGCCTTGAGGCAGAGGAGAGCAAAGAACATGTGAAAGGATAAGTATGTGGAAAAATGGTAGTTGCTGGTGGTGAGTAAGGTGGGGTAGCAGCAGGCAGGCTAGCAAAAGCGTAGGTAGGAGAGAGGGACGAACCCCTCAATGGCATTGATGTGCAGAGTGCATATTTGCTTTGTCAGAGAGAAATTAAGGGAATTTTTTTTTTGCATTGGACATGTCTTGAGCAGAGGAGAGCCAAAGAACATGTGAAAGGATAAGTATGTGGTAAAATGGAGGTGCTTGGTGGTGGATTAATGGTTGGGTACAGCAGGCAGGCTTGCAAAAGCGTAGGTTAGGAGAGAGGGACGAACCCGTTCAAATGGCAGTGATGTGCAAGAGTGCATATTGTTTGTCAGAGAGAAATTAGGGAATTTTCCTTTGCATTGGACAGCCTGAGGCAGAGAGAGCAAAGACATGTGAAAGGATAAGTATGTGTAAAATGGTAGGTGCTTGGTTTTGGATTAATGTTGGTAGCAGCAGGCAGGCTTCCAAAAGCCGTAGGTAGGAGAGAGGACGAACCCGTTCAATGGGGCAATTGATGTGCAGAGTGCATATTGTTTGTCCAGAAGAGAAATTAAGAATTTTCTTTGCATTTAGACATGCCTTGAAGCAGAAAGAGACAAAAGACAGTAAAGGATAAGTATGTGGTAAAATGGTAGGTGCTGGTGGTGGATTAATGGTTGGGTACAGCAGGCAGGCTTGCAAAAGCGTAGGTAGGAGAGAGGACTAACCCCTCAATGGCATTGATTGCAGAGTGGCAAATTTTGTTTGTCCAGAGAGAATTTAAGGGATTTTCTTTGCATTTGGACATGCCTTGAGGCAGAGGAGAGCAAAGACATGTGAAAGGATAAGTATGTGGTAAAATGGTAGGTGCTTGGTGGGGATAATGGTTGGGTAGCAGCAGGCAGTCTTGCAAAAACGTAGGTAGGAAAGGGACGAACCCGTTCAATGGCATTGATTTGCAGAGGCATAATTTGTTTTTTCAGAGAGAAATTAAGGGAATTTTCTTTGCATTGGACATGCCTTGAGGCATTAGGAGACAACAGACATGTGAAAGATAAGTATGAGGTAAAAAGTTAGGTGCTTGGTGTGGATTAATGGTTGGGTAGCAGCAGGCAGGCTTGGAAAAGCGTAGGTAGAGAGAGGACGACCCGTTCATGGTATTGATTTGCAGAGTTGCATATTTGTTTGTCAGAGAGAAATTAAGGGAATTTTCTGCATTTTGACATGCCTTGATGCAGAGGAGAGCTAAGACATTGAAAGGATAAGTATGTGTAAAATGGTAGGGCTTGGTCTGGATTAAATGGTTTGGGTAGCAGCAGGCAGGCTGAAACGCGTAGTAATGAGAGAGGGACGAACCCTTTCAATGGCTTTGATTTAGAGTGCAAGTTGTTTGTCAGAGAGAAATTAAGGGAATTTTCTTGCCTTGGAACATGCCTTGAGGCAGAGGAGAGCCAAAGACATGTGAAAGATTAAGTAAGTGGGTAAAATGGTAGGTGCTTGGTGTGGATTAATGGTTGGGTAGCCAGCCAGGCAGGCTTGCAAAAGCGTAGGTAGAGAAGGGACGAACCCGTTCAATGGCATTGATTTGCAGAGTGCATATTTGTTTGTCAGAGAGAAATTAAGGCAATTTTCTTGCATTTGGACATGCCAGAGCGAGGAGAGCAAAGACATGTAAAAGGAAAATTATGTGGTAAAAAGGTATTTCCTTTGGGGGTGAATTTAAAGGTTGGGGAAAACATCAGGGTTTAAAAAAGTAGTAGAAAGAAAAAAAACCCCTTTTAAAGGGATTGGGTTGGGAAAGGGATATTTTTTTGTCCCAAAGAGAAAATTAAAAAAAAATTTTCCTTTTTTGGGCCCTTGGAGGCAAGGAAGCAAAACATGTGAAAAGGAAAATTTTGGGAAAAGGAGGGGCTTTGTGGTTAATGGTTTACAGCGGGACTTTGGGGGAAAACGTAGGGAGGGGAAAAAGAACCCTTCAAGGGATTTATTTGCCCCAAAAGGGATAAATTTTTTTGTCAAGAAAATTAAGGGGAAATTTTTTTGCAATTTTGGGCTGCCTTGAGGCCCAAAGGGGAAAAAAAAAAACAGTGGGAAAGGAAATAGTGGTTTAAAAAGGGAGGTGCTTGGGTTTTATTAAGGTTTGGGGGATCACAGGCAAGGGTTGGAAAAACGTAGGTAGGAAAGAAAGGGGGGGAAAACCCTTTCCCAAAGGGATTTTTTTTATTTTTGGCCCCGAGTGCATTATTTTTGTCCCGGAGAAATTAAGGGGAATTTTTTTTTGCATTTGGGCTAAAACCCCCAAACAGAAGGGGCCAAAACATTAAAGGGAAATATGTTTAAAAAAGGGAGGGGCTTTGGGGTTTGGAATTTTAAAGGGTTTGGGGAAACAGCAACAAGGGTTTTAAAAACGTAGGGAGGGGAAAAGTGACGAACCCGCTTCAATGCATTGATGTGCAGAGTGCATAGTTTTTGTTTGTTCAGAGAGAAATAAGGGATTTTCTTTGCATTTGGACATGCTTGAGCAGTGGAGAGGCAAAGACATGTGAAAGGATAAGTATGTGGTAAAATGGTAGTTGCTTGGTGGTGGAGTAATGGTTGGGTAGCAGCCAGGCAGGCTAGCAAAAACGTAGGTAGAGAGAGGGACGAACCCCTCAATGGCATTGATGTGCAGAGTTGCATATTGGGTTTGTCAAGAGAAATTAAGGGAATTTTTTTTTTTGCATTTGGACATGTCTTGAGGCAGAGGAGAGCAACAGAAATGGTGAAATGGATAAGTATGATGGTAAAATGGTAAGGAGCTTGGGGTGGATAAATGGTTGGTAGCTCCAAGGCAGGCTTGCAAAAGCGTAGGTAGGAGTAGAGGACGAACCCGTTCAATGGCCATTGATGTGCAGAGTGCATATTTGTTTGTCAAAGAGAAATTAAGGGAATTTTCT
>NC_092291.1:1294052-1315369 GCF_036320965.1 Panulirus ornatus
GGGAAGAGCAGTGTGGTTTCAGAGGTGGTAGAGGATGTGTGAACCAGATGTTTCCTTTGAAGAATGTATGTTAGAAATACTTAGAAAAGCAAATGGATTTGTATGTAGCATTTATGGATCTTGAAAAGGCATATGATTAAGTTGATAGGGATGCTCTGTGGAAGGTATTAAGAATATATGGTGTGGGAGGCAAGTTGTTAGAAGCAATGAAAAGTTGTTATCGAGGATGTAAGACATGTGTACGTGTAGGAAGAGAGGAAAGTGATTGGTTCTCAGTGAATGTAGGTTTGCGGCAGGGGTGTGTGATGTCTCCATGGTTGTTTAATTTGTTTATGGATGGGGTTGTGAGAGAGGTGAATGCATGAGTTTTGGAAAGAGGGGCAAGTATGCAGTCTGTTGTGGATGAGAGAGCTTGGGAAGTGAGTCATTTGTTGTTCGCTGATGATACAGCGCTGATGGCTGATTCATGTGAGAAACTGCAGAAGCTAGTGACTGAGTTTGGTAAAGTGTGTGAAAGAAGAAAGTTGAGAGTAAATGTGAATAAGAACAAGGTTATTAGGTACAGTAGGGTTGAGGGTCGAGTGAATTGGGAGGTAAGTTTGAATGGAGAAAAACTGGAGGAAGTAAAGTGTTTTAGATATCTGGAAGTGGATCTGGCAGCGGATGGAACCATGGAAGCGGAAGTGAATCATAGGGTGGGTGATGGGGCGAAAATTCTGGGAGCCTTGAAGAATGCGTGGAAGTCGAGAACATTATCTCGGAAAGCAAAAATTGGGATGTTTGAAGGAATAGTGGTTCCAACAATGTTGTATGGCTGCGATTCGTGGGCTATGGATAGAGTTGTGCGAGGGAGGGTGGATTTGCTGGAATTGAGATGTTTGAGGACAATATATTGTGTGAGGTGGTTTGATCGAGTAAGTAATGTAAGGATAAGAGAGATGTGTGGAAATAAAGAGACTATCATTGACAGAGCAGAAGAGGGTGTTTTGAAATGATTTGGTCACATGGAGAGAATGAGTTAGGAAAGATTGACGAAGAGGAAATATGCGTCAGAGGTGGAGGGAACGAGAAGTGGGAGACCAAATTGGAGATGGAAAGATGGAGTGAAAATGATTTTGAGTAATCGGGGCCTGAACATGCAGGAGGGTGAAAGGAGGGAAAGGAATAGAGTGAATTGGAACGATGTGGTATACCGGGGTCGACTTGCTGTCAATGGATTGAACCAGCGCATGTGAAGCGTCTGGGGTAAACCATGGAAAGTTCTGTGGGGCCTGGATGTGGAAAGGGAGCTGTGGTTTCGATGCATTATTACATGACAGCTAGAGACTGAATGTGAAGGAATGTGGCCTTTGTTGTCTTTTCCTAGCGCTACCTCGCACACATGAGGGGGGAGGGGGTTGTTATTACATGTGTGGCGAGGTGGCGATGGGAATAGATAAAGGCAGACAGTATGAATTATGTACATGCGTATATATGTATATGTCTGTGTGTGTATATATATGTATACATTGAGATATATAGGTATGTATATTTGCGTGTGTGGACGTGTATGTATATATATGTGTATGTGGGTGGGTTGGGCCATTCTTTCGTCTGTTTCCTTGCGCTACCTCGCTAACGCGGGAGACAGCGACAAAGCAAATTAAATATATATATATATATATATATATATATATATATATATATATATATATATATATATATATATATATATATATATATATATATATATACATATATATATATGTATATATATATATATATATATATATATATATATATATATATATATATATATATATATATATATATATATATATATATATATATATATATATATATATATATATATATATATATATATATAGTAAGATTATTAGTGAAAGAGAAGAGAGAGGCATTTGGCGGATTTTTCAGGGATATAATGCAAATGAGTGGGAGATGTATAAAAGAAAGAGGAAGGAGGTCAAGAGAGAGGTGTAAGAGGTGAAAAAGAGGGCAAATGAGAGTTGGGGTGAGACAGTATCATTAAATTTTAGGGAGAATAAAAAGATGTTTGGAAGGGTTAAATAATGTGCGTAAGACAAGGGAACAAACGGGAACTTCAGTGAAGGGCACAAATGGGGAGGTGATAAGAAGTAGTGGTGATGTGAGAAGGAGATGGAGTGAGTATTTTCAAGGTTTGTTGAATGTGTTTGATGATAGAGTGGCAGATATAGGGTGTTTTGGTCGAGGTGGTGTGCAAAGTGATAGGGTTAGGGAAAGTGATTTGGTAAACAGAGAAGAGGTAGTAAAAGCTTTGCGGAAGATGAAAGCAGGCAAGGGAGCGGGTTTGGATGGTATTGCAGTAGAATTTATTAAAAAAAGGAGGTTATTTAATATATGTATGACTCACAGTGAGGTGCCTGAGGATTGGCGGAATGCTTGCATAGTCACATTGTACAAAGGGAAAGGGGATAAGAGTGAGTGCTCAAATTACAGAGGTATAAGTTTGTTGAGTATTCCTGGGAAATTATATGGGAGGGTATTGATTGATAGGGTGAAGGCATGTACAGAGCATCAGAGTGGGGAAGAGCAGTGTGGTTTCAGAAGTGGTAGAGGATGTGTGGATCAGGTGTTTGCTTTGAAGAATGTATGTGACAAATACTTAGAAAAGCAAATGGATTTGTATGTAGCATTTATGGATCTGGAGATGGCATATGATAGAGTTGACAGAGATGCTCTGTGGAAGGTATTAAGAATATATGGTGTGGGAGGCAAGTTATTAGAAGCAGTGAAAAGTTTTTATCGAGGACGTAAGGCATGTGTACGTGTCGGAAGAGAGGAAAGTGATTGGTTCTCAGTGAATGTAGGTTTGCGACAGGGTTGTGTGATGTCTCCATGGTTGTTTAATATGTTTATGGATGGGGTTGTTAGGGAGGTAAATGCAAGAGTTTTGGAAAGAGGGGCAAGAATGCAGTCTGTTGTGGATGAGAGAGCTTGGTAAGTGAGTCAGTTGTTGTTCGCTGATGATACAGCGCTGGTGGCTGATTCATGTGAGAAACTGCAGAAGCTGGTGACTGAGTTTGGTAAAGTGTGTGAAAGAAGAAAGTTGAGAGTAAATGTGAATAAGAGCAAGGTCATTAGGTTCAATAGGGTTGGGGATGAAGTCCACTGGGAGGTAAGTTTGAATGGAGAAAAACTAGAGGAAGTGAATGTTTTAAACATCTGGAAGTGGATCTGGCAGCGGATGGAACCATGGAAGCGGAAGTGAATCATAGGGTGGGGGAGGCGGCGAAAATTCTGGGAGCCTTGAAGAATGTGTGGAAGTCGAGAACATTATCTCGGAAAGCAAAAATAGTTATGTTTGAAGGAATAGTGGTTCCAACAATGTTGTATGGTTGCGAGGCGTGGGCTATGGATAGAGTTGTGCGCAGGAAGGTGAATGTGCTTGGAATGAGATGTTTGAGAACAATATGTAGTGTGAGGTGGTTTGATTGAGTAAGTAATAATAGGGTAAGAGAGATGTGTGGCAATCAAAAGAGTGTGGTTGAGAGAGCAGAAGAGGGTGTTTTGAAATGGTTTGGTCACATGGAGAGAATGAGTGAGGAAAGATTGACCAAGAGGATATATTTGTCAGAGGTGGAGGGAACGAGAAGTGGGAAACCAAATTGGAGGTGGAAAGATGAAGTGGAAAAGATTTTGAGTGATTGGGGCCTGAACATGCAGGAGGGTGAAAGGCGTGCAAGGAATAGAGTGAATTGTAACGATGTGGTATACCGGGATCGACGTGCTGTCAATGGATTGAACCAGGGCATGTGAAGCGTCTGGGGTAAACCATGGGAAGTTGTGTGGGGCCTGGATGTGGAAAGGGAGCTGTGGTTTCGGTTCATTATTACATGACAGCTAGAGACTGAGTGTGAACGAATGTGGCCTTTGTTGTCTTTTCCTAGCGCTACCTTGGAAACATGAAGGGGGAGGGGGTTGATATTTTATGTGTGGCGAGGTGGCGATGGGAATGAGTGGGGGCAGACAGTATGAATTATGTACATGTGTATATAGGTATGTGTTTGTGTGTGTATATATATGTATACGTTGAGATGTATAGGAATGTATATTCCACCTCCAATTTGGTCTCCCACTTCTCCTCGTTCCCTCCACCTCCGACACATATATCCTCTTGGTCAATCTTTCCTCACTCATTCTCTCCATGTGCCCAAACCATTTCAAAACACCCTCTTCTGCTCTCTCAACCACGCTCTTTTTATTTCCACACATCTCTCTTACCCTTACATTACTTACTCGATCAAACCACCTCACACCACACATTGTCCTCAAACATCTCATTTCCAGCACATCCATCCTCCTGCGCACAACTCTATCCATAGCCCACGCCTCGCAACCATACAACATTGTTGGAACCACTATTCCTTCAAACATTACACATGCTGGCCTCAAGCTTGTCCACACTACAGCGACCATGACACATGGCCGCCTCAATCTTGGCCACACTCCAGCCCTCATGACACATCCTCGTCTCAAGCTTGGCCACACTGCAGCCATCATGACACATGGCCGCCTTATGCACGCCCACTCTGCAGCCATCATGACACATGGTGGCCTCAAGCTTGGCCACACTGCAGCCATCATGACACATGCCTGCCTCAAGCTTGGCCACACTGTAGCTATCATGACACACGCTGGCCTCAAGCTTGGCCACACTGAAGTCATCATGACACATGGCGGCCTCAAGCTTCGCCACACTGCAGCCATCATGACACATGTCCGCCTCAAGCTTGGCCACACTGCAGCCATCATAACACATGCCGGCCTCAAGCTTGGCCACACTGCAGTCATCATGACACATGGCGGCCTCAAGCTTGGCCGCTCTGCAGCCATCATGACACATGGCCGCCTCAAGCTTGGCCACACTGCAGCCATCATGACACTTGCCCGCCTCAAGCTTGGCCACACTGCAGCCATCATGACACATGGCCGCCTCAATCTTGGCCACACTGCAGCCATCATGACACATGCCCGCCTCAAGCGTGGCCCACACTGCAGTCATCATGGACCATGACCGCCGAAGCCTTGGCCACACTGCAGGCCATCATGACACATGCCCGCCACAAGCTTGGCCACACTGCACCATCATGACACATTGCTGCCCTCAAGCTTGGCCACACTGCAGCCATCATGACACATGGCCGCTCTTCAAGCTTAGCCACTCTGCAGCCATCATGACACACTGCTCGCCCTCAAAGCTTGGCCAAACTGCAGGTCATCATGACACATGGCCGCCCTCAAGCTTGGCTACACTGCAGCCATCATGACACATGGCCGCCTCAAGCTTGGCCACACTGGCCAGCCATCATGACACATGGCCGCCTCAATCTTGGCCATACTGCAGTCATCATGATACATGGCCGCCTCAAGCTTGGCCACACTGCAGTCATCATGACACATGTTCGCCTCAAGCTTGGCCACACTGCAGCCATCATGACACATACCCGCCTCAAGCTTGGCCACACTGCAGCCATCATGACACATGCTCGCCTCAAGCTTGGCCACACTGCAGCCATCATGACACATGCTCACCTCAAGCTTGGCCACAATGCAGCCATCATGACACATGGCCGCCTCAAGCTTGGCCACACTGCAGCCATCATGGCACATGCCCGCCTCAAGCTTGGCCACACTGCAGGCATCATGACACATGGCCGCCTAAAGCTTGGCCACACTGCAGCCATCATGACACATGCCCGCCTCAAGCTTGGCCACACTTCAGCCATCATGACACATGGCCGCCTCAAGCTTGGCCACACTGCAGCCATCATGACACATGCTCGCCTCAAGCGTGGCCACACTGCAGCCATCATGACACATGGCCGCCTCAAGCTTAGCCACACTTCAGCCATCATGACACATGCTTGCCTCAAGCTTGGCCACACTGCAGCCATCATGACACATGCCCGCCTCAAGCTTGGCCACATTGCAGCCATCATGAAACATGCCCGCCTCAAGCTTGGCCACACTGCAGCCATCATGACACATGCCGCCTCAAGCTTGGCCACACTGCAGCCATCATGACACATGCCGCCTCAAGCTTGGCCACACTGCAGCCATCATGACACATGCCGGCCTCAAGCTTGGCCACACTGCAGCCATCATGAAATGCTCGCCTCAAGCTTGGCCACACTGCAGCCATCATGACACATGCCCGCCTCAAGCTTGGCCACACTGCAGCCATCATGACACATTGCCGCCTCAAGCTTGGCCACACTGCAGCCATCATGACACATGCTTGCCTCAAGCTTGGCCACACTGCAGCCATCATGACACATGCCGCCTCAAGCTTGGCCACACTGCAGCCATCATGACACATGCCGCCTCAAGCTTGGCCACACTGCAGCCATCATGACACATGCCTGCCTCAAGCTTGGCCACACTGCAGCCATCATGACACATGCCGGCCTCAAGCTTGGCCACACTGCAGCCATCATGACACATGCCCGCCTCAAGCTTGGCCACACTGCAGGCCATCATGACACATGGCCGCCTCAAGCTTGGCCACACTGCAGCCATCATGACACATGCCCGCCTCAAGCTTGGCCACACTGCAGCCATCATGACACATGCCCGCCTCAAGCTTGGCCACACTGCAGCCATCATGACACATGCCGCCTCAAGCTTGGCCACACTGCAGCCATCATGACACATGCCCGCCTCAAGCTTGGCCACACTGCAGCCATCATGACACATGCCCGCCTCAAGCTTGGCCACACTGCAGCCATCATGACACATGCCGCCTAAAGCTTGGCCACACTGCAGCCATCATGACACATGCCCGCCTCAAGCTTGGCCACACTGCAGCCATCATGACACATGGCCGCCTCAAGCTTGGCCACACTGCAGCCATCATGACACATGCCGCCTCAAGCTTGGCCACACTGCAGCCATCATGACACATGCCCGCCTCAAGCTTGCCACACTGCAGCCATCATGACACATGCTCGCCTCAAGCTTGGCCACACTGCAGCCATCATGACACATGCCCGCCTCAAGCTTGGCCACACTGCAGCCATCATGACACATGGCCGCCTCAAGCTTGGCCACACTGCAGCCATCATGACACATGCCCGCCTCAAGCTTGGCCACACTGCAGCCATCATGACACATGCCGCCTCAAGCTTGGCCACACTGCAGCCATCATGACACATGCCGCCTCAAGCTTGGCCACACTGCAGCCATCATGACACATGCCGCCTCAAGCTTGGCCACACTGCAGCCATCATGACACATGCCCGCCTCAAGCTTGGCCACACTGCAGCCATCATGACACATGCCGCCTCAAGCTTGGCCACACTGCAGCCATCATGACACATGCCCGCCTCAAGCTTGGCCACACTGCAGCCATCATGACACATGCCGCCTCAAGCTTGGCCACACTGCAGCCATCATGACACATGCCCGCCTCAAGCTTGGCCACACTACAGGCATCATGACACATAGCCGCCTCAAGCTTGGCCACACTGCAGCCATCATGACACATGCCGCCTCAAGCTTGGCCACACTGCAGCCATCATGACACATGGCCGCCTCAAGCTTGGCCACACTGCAGCCATCATGACACATGCCCGCCTCAAGCTTGGCCACACTGCAGCCATCATGACACATGCCGCCTCAAGCTTGGCCACACTGCAGCCATCATGACACATGCCCGCCTCAAGCTTGGCCACACTGCAGCCATCATGACACATGCCCGCCTCAAGCTTGGCCACACTGCAGCCATCATGACACATGCCCGCCTCAAGCTTGGCCACACTGCAGCCATCATGACACATGCCGCCTCAAGCTTGGCCACACTGCAGCCATCATGACACATGCCCGGCCTCAAGCTTGGCCACACTGCAGCCATCATGACACATGCCGCCTCAAGCTTGGCCACACTGCAGCCATCATGACACATGCCCGCCTCAAGCTTGGCCACACTGCAGCCATCATGACACATGCCGCCTCAAGCTTGACAACACTGCAGCCATCATGACACATGGCCGCCTCAAGCTTAGCCACACTGCAGCCATCATGACACATGGCCGCCTCAAGCTTGGCCACACTGCAGTCATCATGACACATGCCGGCCTCAAACTTGGCCACACCTGCAGCCATCATGATAAATGCCGGCCTCAAGCTTGGCCACACTGCAGCCATCATGGCACATGCCGGCCTCAAGCTTGGCCACACTTCAGGCATAATGACACATGGCCGCCTCAAGCTTGACCACACTGCAGCCATCATGACACATGGCCGCCTTAAGCTTGGCCACACTGCAGCCATCATGACACATGGCCGCCTTAAGCTTGGCCACACTGCAGCCATCGTGACACATGCCCGCCTCATGTTTGGCAACACTGCAGCCATCATGAGACATGCCCGCCTCAAGCTTGGCCACACTGCAGCCATCATGACACATGCTGGCCTTAAGCTTGGCCACACTGCAGCCATCATGGCACATGCCGGCCTCAAGCTTGGCCACACTGTAGCCATCATGACACATGCCTGCCTTAAGCTTGGCCACACTGCAGCCATCATGACACATGCCCGCCTCAAGCTTGGCCACACTGCAGCCATCATGACACATGCCCGCCTCAAGCTTGGTCACACTGCAGCCATCATGACACATGCCGGCCTCAAGCTTGACCACACTGCAGGCATCATGACACATGGCCGCCTCAAGCTTGGCCACACTGCAGCCATCATGACACATGCCAGCCTCAAGCTTGGCCACACTGCAGCCATCTTGACACATGCTGGCCTCAAGCTTGGCCACACTGCAGCCATCATGACACATGGCCGCCTCAAGCTTGGCCACACTGCAGCCATCATGACACATGGCCGCCTCAAGCTTAGCCACACTGCAGCCATCATGACACATGGCCGCCTCAAGCTTGGCCACACTGCAGTCATCATGACACATGCCGGCCTCAAACTTGGCCACACCTGCAGCCATCATGACACATGCCGGCCTCAAGCATGGCCACACTGCAGCCATCATAGCACATGCCGGCCTCAAGCTTGGCCACACTGCAGGCATCATGACACATGCCGGCCTCAAGCTTGACCACACTGCAGCTATCATGACACATGGCCGCCTCATACTTGGCCACACTGCAGCCATCATGACACATGGCCGCCTCAAGCTTGGCCACACTGCAGTCTTCATGACACATGCCGGCCTCAAGCTTGGCCACACTGCAGCCATCATGGCACATGCCGGCCTCAAGCTTGGCTACACTGCAGCCATCATGGCACATGCCGGCCTCAAGCTTGGCCATTACCGGCTTAACATTTTCCTGGCCAGTCAGTGATGAAGGCCATTACACACACAGTCAGTGGGTAATTTTGTGGTATAGCTGCAGAGCGCCATCGTGCGTGATGAACACGTACGAGCGTATGATGATGAACACGTACGTGCGTATGATGATGAACACGTACGTGCGTATGATGATGAACACGTACGTGCGTATGATATTGAACACGTATGTGTATATGATGATGAACACTTACGTGCACATGATGAACTCGAACGTGCGCATGATGAACACGAACGTGCGCATGATGAACACGAACGTGCGCATGATGAACTCGAACGTGCGCATGATGAACACGAACGTGCGCATGATAAACACGAACGTGCGCATGATAAACACGAACGTGCGCATGATGAACACGAACGTGCGCATGATGAACACGAACGTGCGCATGATGAACACGAACGTGCGCATGAAGGTGTGTTATGTAACCATCAGCAAATGAGGTAGTCTGTCTGGCCAGGATTACAACCTTGACAATTAAGTGAAGAGGCAAACACAACCCCAGACTATGAGGTAATCACAACCCCAGACTATGAGGTAACCACAACCCAGACTATGAGGTAATCACAACCCCAGACTATGAGGCAAACACAACCCCAGACTATGAGGTAATCACAACCCCAGACTATGAGGTAACCACAACCCAGACTATGAGGTAATCACAACCCCAGACTATGAGGTAATCACAACCCCAGACTATGAGGTAATCACAACCCCAGACTATGAGGCAATCACAACCCCAGACTATGAGGTAATCACAACCCAAGACTATGAGGTAATCACAACCCTAGACTACGAGGTAATCACAACCCCAGACTATGAGGCAAACTCAACCCCAGACTATGAGGTAATCACAACCCTAGACTACGAGGTAATCACAACCCCAGACTATGAGGCAGACACAGCCCCAGACTATGAGGTAATCACAACCCCAGACTATGAGGTAATCACAACCCCAGACTATGAGGCAAACACAACCCCCGACTATGAGGTAATCACAACCCTAGGCTACGAGGTAATCACAACCCCAGACTATGAGGCAAACACAACCCCAGACTATGAGGTAATCACAACCCCAGACTACGAGGTAACCACAACCCAGACTATGAGGTAATCACAACCCCAGACTATGAGGTAATCACAACCCCAGACTACGAGGTAATCACAACCCAGACTATGAGGTAATCACAACCCCAGACTATGAGGTAATCACAACCCCAGACTATGAGGTAATCACAACCCCAGACTATGAGGTAATCACAACCCCAGACTATGAGGTAATCACAACCCCAGACTATGAGGTAATCACAACCCCAGACTATGAGGTAATCACAACCCAGACTATGAGGTAATCACAACCCCAGACTATGAGGTAATCACAACCCCAGACTATGAGGTAATCACAACCCTAGACTACGAGGTAATCACAACCCCAGACTATGAGGCAAACACAACCCCAGACTATGAGGTAATCACAACCCAGACTACGAGGTAATCACAACCCCAGACTACGAGGTAATCACAACCCAGACTATGAGGTAATCACAACCCCAGACTATGAGGTAATCACAACCCAGACTATGAGGTAATCACAACCCCAGACTATGAGGTAATCACAACCCCAGACTACGAGGTAATCACAACCCCAGACTATGAGGCAAACACAACCCCAGACTATGAGGTAATCACAACCCCAGACTACGAGGTAACCACAACCCAGACTATGAGGTAATCACAACCCCAGACTACGAGGTAATCACAACCCGAGACTACGAGGTAATCACAACCCCAGACTATGAGGCAAAGACAACCCCAGACTATGAGGTAATCACAACCCCAGACAACGAGGTAACCACAACCCAGACTATGAGGTAATCACAGCCCCAGACTACGAGATAATCACAACCCCAGACTATTAGGTAATCACAACCCCAGACTACGAGGTAATCACAACCCCAGACTATGAAGCAAACACAACCCCAGACTATGAGGTAATCAGAACCCTAGACTACTACAAAGTAATCACAACCCCAGACTACGAGGTAATCACAACCCCAGACTATGAGGCAAACACAACCCCAGACCATGAGGTAATCACAACCCCAGACTACTAGGTAATCACAACCCCAGACTCTGAGGCAAACACAACCCCAGACTATGAGGCAATCACAACCCCAGACTATGAGGCAAACACAACCCCAGACTATGAGGTAATCACAACTCCAAACTACGAGGTAATCACAACCCCAGACTATGAGGCAATCACAACCTCAGACTATGAGGGAATCACAACCCAAGACTACGTGGCAATCACAACCCCAGTCTATGAGGCAAACACAACCCCAGACCATGAGGTAATCACAACCCCAGACTACTAGGTAATCACAACCCCAGACTCTGAGGCAAACACAACCCCAGACTATGAGGCAATCACAACCCCAGACTATGAGGCAAACACAACCCCAGACTAAGAGGTAATCACAACCCCAGACTATGAGGCAAACACAACCCCAGACTATGAGGCAATCATAACCCCAGACTACGAGGTAATCACAATCCCAGACTATAAGGCAATCATGACCCCAGACTACTAGGTAATCACAACCCCAGACTATGAGGCAATCATAACCCCAGACTACGAGGTAATCACAATCCCAGACTATGAGGCAATCACAACCCCAGACTATAAGGCAGACACAACCCCAGGCTTAGGCAATCACAACCCCAAACTACGAGGTAATCGCAATCCCAGACTATGAGGTAATCACAACCTGACTTCGAGGTAATCACAACCCCTGACTATAAGGCAAGCACAACTCCAGACTATGAGGCAATCATAACCCAGACTACGAGGTAATCACAATCCCAGACTATGAGGCAATCATGACCCCAGACTACTAGGTAATCACAACCCCAGACTATGAGGCAATCATAACCCCAGACTACGAGGTAATCACAATCCCAGACTATGAGGCAATCACAACCCCAGACTATGAGGCAATCACAACTCCAGACTATGAGGTAATCACAACCCCACACTATGAGCAATCAAAACCCCAGACTACGAGGTAATCAGAACCCCAGACTACTAGTTAATCACATCCCCAGACTATGAGGCTATCACAATCCCAGACAGCGAGGTAATCACAACCCCAGACTATGAGGCAATCACCACCCCAGACTATGAGGTAATCACAACCCCAGACTATGAAGTAATCATAACCCCAGACTATAAGGCAATCACAACCCCAGACTGAGGCAATCACAACCCCAGACTATGAGGTAACTACAACCCCAGACTATGAGGTAATCACATCCCCAGACTATAGGGCAGTCACAACCCCAGACTATGAGGTAATCACAACCCCAGACTATGAGGCAAACACAACCCTAGACTATGAGGCAAACACAGCCCCAGACTATGAGGTAACCATAACCCCAGACTATGATGCAATCACAACCCCAGACTATGAGGTGACCACAACCCCAGACTATGAGGTAATCACAACCCCAGACTATGAAGTGACCAAAACCCCAGACTATGAGGTTATCGCAACCCCAAACTATAAGGCAATCACAACCCCAGACTATGAGGCAAACACAACCCCAGACTATGAGGTAATCACAACCTCAGACTATAAGGCAAACACAACCCCAGACTATTAGGCAATCACAAACCCAGACTATGAGGCAAACATAACCCCAGACTATGAGGCAAACTTAACCCCAGACCATGAGGCAAACACAATCCCAGATTATGAGGTAACACAACCCCAGACTATAAGGCAATCACAACCCCAGACTATGAGGCAAACACAACCCCAGACTATGAGGTAATCACAACCCCAGACTATGAGGTAACCACAACCCAGACTATGAGGTAACCACAACCCATACTATGAGGTAACCACAACCCCAGACTATGAAGTAATCACAACTCCAGACTATGAGGCAATCACAACTCCAGACTATGAGGTAATCACAACCCCAGACTATGAGGCAAACACAACCCCAGACTATGAGGCAAATCCAAACCCAGACTATGAGGTAACCACAATCCCAGACTATTAGGCAATCACAACCCCAGACTATGAGGTAACCACAACCCCAGACTATAAGGTAATCACAACCCCAGACTAAGGAAATCACAACCCCAGACGTTGAGACAAACACAACCCCAGACTATGAGGTAATCACAACCCCAGATTATAAGGGAATCACAACCCCAAACTATGAGGTAATCACAAACCCAGGCTATGAGTCAAATACAACCCCAGACTATGAGGCAAACATGACCCCAGACTATAAGGTAATAACAACCCCAGACTATAAGGCAATCACAACCCCAGACTATGAGGCAAACACAACCCCACATTATGAGGCAAACACAACCCTAGACTGAGGTAATCACAACCCCAGACTATGAGGTAACCACAACCCCAGACTATGAGGTAACCACAACCCCAGACTATGAGGTAATCACAACCCCAGACTATAAGGCAAACACATCCCCAGACTACGAGGCAAACGCAACTCCAGACTATGAGGTAATCACAACCCCAGACTATAAGGCAATCACAACCTCAGACTATGAGGCAATCAGAAACCCAGACTATGAGGCAAACATAACCCCAAACTATGAGGCAAACACAACACCAGACTATGAGGCGAACACAGCCCCAGACTATGAGGTAAACACAACCCCAGACTATGAGGCAGTCACAAGCCCAGACTTGAGTCAAACACAACCCCAGACTATGAGGCAAACACAACCCCAGACTATGAGGCAAACATCCCCAGACTATGAGGCGAACACAGCTCCAGACTATGAGGTAATCACAACCCCAGACTATGAGGCAAACACAACCCCAGACTTAAGCAAACACAACCCCAGACTATGAGGCAAACACAACCAAAGACTATGAGGTGAAAACTACCCCAGACTATGAGGCAAACATAACCCCAGACTATGAGGCAAAGACAACCCCAGACTATGAGGCAAAGACAACCCCAGACTATGAGGCAAAGACAACCCCAGACTTTAAGGCAAACAACCCCAGACTATGAGGCAAACACAACCCCACACTATGAGGCAAACACTGCCCCAGTCTATGAGGCAAACAACCCCAGACTATGAGACAAACACAACCCCAGACTATGAGGCGAACACAGCTCCAGAATATGAGGTAAACACAACCCCAGACTATGAGGCAAACAACCCCAGACTATGAGGTAAACACAACCCCAGACTATGAGGCAAACACAACCCCAGACTGAAGCAAACACCAACCCAAACTATGAGGTAATCACAACCCCAGACTATGAGACAAACACAACCCCAGACTATGAGGTAATCACAACCCCAGACTATGGGGCAAACACAACCCCAGTCTATGAGGCAAACACAACCCCAGACTTTGAGGCAAACACAACCCCAGACTATGAGGCAAACACAACCCCAGACTTAAGCAAACACAACCCCAGACTATGAGGCAAACACAGCCCCAGATTATGAGGCAAACAACCCAAGACTATGAGGCAAACACAACCCCAGACTATGAGGGCAAACAAAACCCAGACTATGAGGCAAACACAACCCAAGACTATGAGGCAAACACAGCCCCAGACTATGAGGCAAACACAACACCAGACTATGAGGCAAACACAACCCCACACTATGAGGCAAACACAGCCCCAGACTACGAGGCAAACACTGCCCCAGACTATGAGGCAAATACAAGCCCAGACTATGAGGCAAACAAACCCAGACTGTGAGACAAACACAACTCCAGACTGAGGCAAATACAACCCCAGACTATGAGGCAAACACAACCCCAGACTATGAGACAAACACATCCCAAGACTATAAGGCAACCAACCCCAGACTATGAGACAAACACAACACCAGACTATGAGGCAAACAGCCCCAGACTATGAGGCAAACAGCCCCAGACTATGAGGCAAACACAGCCCCAGACTATGAGGCAAACAACCCAAGACTATAAGGCAAACACAACCCCAGACTATGAGGCGAACACTGTCCCAGACTATGAGGCAAACACAACCCCAGACTATGAGGTAATCACAACCCAAGGCTATGAGGCAAACACAACCCTAGACTATGAGGCAAACACAACCCCAGACTATGAGGGCAAACACAACCCCAGACTATGAGGCAAACACAACCCAAGACTATGAGGCAAACACAGCCCCAGACTATGAGGCAAACACAACCCCAGACTATGAGGCAAACACAACCCCAGACTATGAGGCAAACACAACCCCAGACTATGAGGCAAACACTGCCCCAGACTATGAGGCAAATACAAGCCCAGACTATGAGGCAAACAAACCCAGACTGTGAGACAAACACAACTCCAGACTGAGGCAAATACAACCCCAGACTATGAGGCAAACACAACCCCAGACTATGAGACAAACACATCCCAAGACTATAAGGCAAACAACCCCAGACTATGAGACAAACACAACACCAGACTATGAGGTAAACACTGCCTCAGACTATGAGGCAAACAACCCCAGACTATGAGGCAAACACTGACCCAGACTATGAGGCAAACACAGCCCTAGACTATGAGGCAAACATCCCCAGACTATGAGGCAAACACAACCCCAGACAATGAGGCGAACACTGTTCCAGACTATGAGGCAAACAACCCCAGACTATGAAGCAAACACAACCCCAGACTATGAGGCAAACACAGCCCTAGACTATGAGGCAAACATCCCCAGACTATGAGGCAAACACAACCCCAGACAATGAGGCGAACACTGTTCCAGACTGTGAGGTAAACAACCCCAGACTATGAAGCAAACACAACCCCGGACTATGAGGCAAACACAACCCCAGACTATGAGGTAAACGACCCCAGACTATGAGGCAAACAACCCCAGACTATGAGGCAAACACAACCCCAGACTATGAGGCGTAAACTGCCCCAGACTATGAGGCAAACACAATCCCAGACTATGAGGCAAACAACCCCAGACTATGAGGCAAACACAACCCCAGACTATGAGGCGTAAACTGCCCCAGACTATGAGGCAAACACAATCCCAGACTATGAGGCAAACAACCCCAGACTATGAGGCAAACACAACCCCAGACTATGAGGCAAAGACAACCTCAGACTATGAGGCAAACAGGAAGGTGAGCACCACTGAAAGTGATCCTGAGATGGAGAGACTCATTCCCGAGGCCAATATAAACATGACAACTCACAGAAAACGTGGTCACGTAGCATCATAACATGTGTTTCCACTTGGTCATATACCACTGAAGGTATGTCATGGCAAACACCATCCTAAGCGTCTCTTGCATAAGGGCGAGGCAGATGATGAACGATCTTTACTGATACTTCACAAATGAATCTTGGGATTTCTTTAATTATCGTACTGACAAACGTGGATGAGCTTCAGGATAATAAGTGTTCATTGTGAAGTGTGCCAGGCTTCCCGGGTTGCCAGTGTTGCCGGCATCACGAAACCTTGACCAGCCATGACTAGCATCAGCACTGGACACTGTGTCTTGTACGCTAATGATGATGAAGACTATCTGCTCTTCTGTCAACATCTTTGTCTGCGTCAATGTGGCTCTAGAACATGAAAACCATCGTCAAGACAAACTCGGGTGCAACATGGATCATCAACTAATGATAACTTGCTACGATGGATCGTCCTCCTCCCCCGCCCTTCATTTCTGCATTTCTGCTGCCTGATGCTTGATAACCAAACAAACTTCAGCGCTCAACCTACAAGGGATAAGGTGAGGGGAGTGGGGGAGGAATGGGATGTATTTAGGGAAGCAGTGATGGCTTGCGCAAAAGATGCTTGTGGCATGAGAAGCGTGGGAGGTGGGTTGATTAGAAAGGGTAGTGAGTGGTGGGATGAAGAAGTAAGATTATTAGTGAAAGAGAAGAGAGAGGCATTTGGACGATTTTTGCAGGGAAAAAATGAAATTGAGTGGGAGACGTATAAAAGAAAGAGGCACGAGGTCAAGAGAAAGGTGCGAGAGGTGAAAAAGAGGGCAAATGAGAGTTGGGGTGAGAGAGTATCATTAAATTTTAGGGAGAATAAAAAAGATGTTTTGGAAGGAGGTAAATAAAGTGCGTAAGACAAGGGAACAAATGGGAACATCAGTGCAATGGGCTAATGGGGAGGTGATAACAAGTAGTGGTGATGTGAGAAGATGGAGTGAGTATTTTGAAGGTTTGTTGAATGTGTTTGATGATAGAGTGGCAGATATAGGGTGTTTTGGTCGAGGTGGTGTGCAAAGGGAGAGGGTTAGGGAAAATGATTTGGTAAACAGAGAAGAGGTAGTAAAAGCTTTGCGGAAGATGAAAGCCGGCAAGGCAGCAGGTTTGGATGGTATTCCGGTGGAATTTATTAAAAAAGGGGGTGACAGTATTGTTGACTGGTTGGTAAGGTTATTTAATGTATGTATGATTCATGGTGAGGTGCCTGAGGATTGGCGGAATGCTTGCATAGTGCCATTGTACAAAGGCAAAGGGGATAAAAGTGAGTGCTCAAATTACAGAGGTATAAGTTTGTTGAGTATTCCTGGTAAATTATATGGGAGGGTATTGATTGAGAGGGTGAAGGCATGTACAGAGCATCAGATTGGGGAAGAGCAGTGTGGTTTCAGAAGTAGTAAAGGATGTGTGGATCAGGTATTTGCTTTGAAGAATGTATGTGAGAAATACTTAGAAAAGCAAATGGATTTGTATGTAGCATTTATGGATCTGGAGAAGACATATGATAGAGTTGATAGAGATTCTCTGTGGAAGGTATTAAGAATATATGGTGTTGGAGGCAAGTTGTTAGAAGCAGTGAAAAGTTTTTATCGAGGATGTAAGGTATGTGTACGTGTGGGAAGCGAGGAAAGTGATTGGTTCTCAGTGAATGTAGGTTTGCGGCAGGGGTGCGTGATGTCTCCATGGTTGTTTAATTTGTTTATGGATGGGGTTGTTAGGGAGGTGAATGCAAGAGTTTTGGAAAGAGGGGCAAGTATGCAGTCTGTTGTAGATGAGAGAGCTTGGGAAGTGAGTCAGTTATTGTTCGCTGATGATACAGCTCTGGTGGCTGATTCATGTGAGAAACTGCAGAAGCTGGTGACTGAGTTTGGTAAAGTGTGTGAAAGAAAAAAGTTAAGAGTAAATGTGAATAAGTGCAAGGTTATTATGTACAGTAGGGATGAGGGTCAAGTCAATTGGGAGGTAAGTTTGAATGGAGAAAAACTGGAGGAAGTAAAGTGTTTTAGATATCTGGGAGTGGATCTGGCAGCGGATGGAACCATGGAAGCGGAAGTGAATCATAGGGTGGGTGATGGGGCGAAAATTCTGGAAGCCTTAAAGAATGTTTGTAAGTCGAGAACATTATCTCGGAAAGCAAAAATGGGTATGTTTGAAGGAATAGTGGTTCCAACAATGTTGCATGGTTGCGAAGCGTGGGCTATGGATAGAGTTGTGCGCAGGAGGGTGGATGTGCTGGAAATGAGATGTTTGAGGACAATATGTGGTGTGAGGTGGTTTGATCGAGTAAGGAATGTAAGGGTAAGAGAGATGTGTGGAAATAAAAAAGAGTGTGGTTGAGAGAGCAGAAGAGGGTGTTTTGAAATGGTTTGGTCACATGGAGAGAATGAGTGAGGAAAGACTGACCTAGAGGATATATGTGTCAGAGGTGGAAGGAACGAGGAGAAGTGGGAGACCAAATTGGAGGTGTAAAGATGGAGTGAAAAAGATTTTGAGTGATCGGGGCCTGAACATGTAGGAGGGTGAAAGGCGTGCAAGGAATAGAGTAAATTGGAACGATGTGGTATACCGGGGTCGACGTGCTGTCAATGGATTGAACCAAGGCATGTGAAGCGTCTGGGGTAAACCATGGAAAGTTCTGTGGGGCCTGGATGTCGAAAGGAAGTTGTGGTTTCGGTGCATTATTACATGACAGCTAGAGACTGAGTGTGAACGAATGTGGCCTTTGTTGTCTTTTCCTAGCGCTACCTCGCACACTTGAGGGGGGAGGGGGCTGTTATTCTATGTGTGGCGAGATGGCGATGGGAATAAATAAAGGCAGACAGTATGAATTATGTACATGTGTGTGTATGTATATGTCTGTGTGTGTATATATATGTGTACATTGAGATGTATAGGTATGTATATTTGCGTGTGTGGACGTGTATGTATATACACGTGTATCTGGGTGGGTTGGGCCATTCTTTCGTCTGTTTCCTTGCGCTACCTCGCTAACGCGGAAGACAGCGACAAAGCAAAATAAATAGTCAATTGGGAGGTGAGTTTGAATGGAGAAAAACTGGAGGAAGTGAAGTGTTTTAGATATCTGGGAGTGGATCTGGCAGCGGATGGAACCATGGAAGCGGAAGTGGATCATAGGTTGGGGGAGGGGGCGAAAATTCTGAGAGCCTTGAAGAATGTGTGGAAGTCGAGAACATTATCTCGGAAAGCAAAAATGGGTATGTTTGAAGGAATAGTGGTTCCAACAATGTTGTATGGTTGCGAGGCGTGGACTATGGATAGAGTTGTGCGCAGGAGGATGGATGTGCTGGAAATGAGATGTTTGAGGACAATGTGTGGTTTGAGGTGGTTTGATCGAGTAAGTAACGTAAGGGTAAGAGAGATGTGTGGAAATAAAAAGAGCGTGGTTGAGAGAGCAGAAGAGGGTGTTTTGAAATGGTTTGGTCACATGGAGAGAATGAGTGAGGAAAGATTGACCAAGAGGATATACGTGTCGGAGGTGGAGGGAACGAGGAGAAGAGGGAGACCAAATTGGAGGTGGAAAGATGGAGTGAAAAATATTTTGTGTGATCGGGGCCTGAACATGCAGGAGGGTGAAAGGAGGGCAAGGAATAGAGTGAATTGGAGCGATGTGGTATACCGGGGTTGACGTGCTGTCAGTGGATTGAATCAAGGCATGTGAAGCGTCTGGGGTAAACCATGGAAAGCTGTGTAGGTATGTATATTTGCGTGTGTGGACGTATGTATATACATGTGTATAGGGGTGGGTTGGGCCATTTCTTTCGTCTGTTTCCTTGCGCTACCTCGCAAACGCGGGAGACAGCGGCAAAAAAATAAACAAACATATAAAGGGGAGGGAGCGGGAGGCTGGATATCCTCCCCTCTCGTTTTTTTTTTTTTTTATTTTCCAAAAGAAGGAACAGAGGGGGGCCAGGTGAGGATATTCCACAAAGGCCCAGTCCTCTGTTCTTAACGCTACCTCGCTAATGCGGGAAATGGCGAATAGTTTAAAAGAAAGAAAAGAAAATATATATATATATATATATATATATTTTGCGACAAAGCAAAAAGAAAGAAAAAAAAAAAAAATATATATATATATATATATATATATATATATATATATATATATATATATATATATATATATATATATATATATATATATATATATATATATGTATTCCTATGAATCTACGGGGAAAATAAAACACGATAAGTTCCCAAGTTCACTTTCGTGTAATAATCACATCATCAGGGGAGACACAAGAAAGAAATAACATCACCTTCTCACATCACCCCTACTTGTTATCACCTCCCCATTAGCCCCCTTCACTGAAGTTCCCATTTGTTCCCTTGTCTTACGCACTTTATTTACCTCCTTCCAAAACATCTTTTTATTCTCCCTAAAATTTAATGATACTCTCTCACCTCAACTCTCATTTGCCCTCTTTTTCACCTCTTTCACCTTTCTCTCGACCTCCTGCCTCTTTCTTTTATACATCTCCCAGTCATTTGCACTATTACCTTGCAAAAATCGTCCAAATGGCTCTCTCTTCTCTTTCACTATTAATTTCACTTCTTCATCCCACCACTCACTACTCTTTCTAATCTGCCCACCTCCCACGCTCCTCATGCTACAAACATATTTTGCGCAATCCATCACTGCTTCCCTAAATACATCCCATTCCTC
>NC_092291.1:1315469-1377969 GCF_036320965.1 Panulirus ornatus
GGTCATAGTTATTGGGAAAAAAGATGAGAGGGCAGAGACTCCCAAAGCTTCGAAGTGTAGGGAAAAAGTAACTGCCCACCCTTGAGTTGCCACTGGCCACACAGTAATAATGTGACATAGTAACTTGCTGAGTAATGTATGGTCTAGCTAGTGGTGGGGGCACGCGAGCTGCCAGCTCTTGCAGCAAAAACCAAAGTAATACCTATAGAAGGGGGAAAGTGAACCACATTGCAGCACAGAGCAAAAGAGTCATTTTGAAGTAAGCCTGGGAGAGTTTATAAGTCAAACCGCTTTCAAATCAACTGTGTCAAGTATGGAAGCAGAGCTAGAACTAACTCAGAGCAACTGTTTCGAAGAAAAGGAATTTCAGTATCTAAATAGGACTCCCAGTTTCTTAGAGACAGACGAAGCGATTTCCATAATGTGGCATTTCCAAGAAAGACTGGATGTTACAATAATACCAAGTATGTGGAATTACAGAACCGCCAAAAGAGAGGAAATTTGTGAGGAATTTTTGATGGGTAGAAGATGGGTCTTGGAGGCATGAAATTAAACCAGATTTCATCTAACCTTCTGAGATATTCTGTTCAAGTTTGAGTTTATTGAGGATGTTGTGTTGAGATGAGATGCAGATCAAATAAAAGAAGGAGTAGAACGGAAGGATGTGGAGGCTTGCAGTATTGAGTCATTAGCATTTAGTTACCTGTGGAAGAATGGAAATCATTCATAAAAAGGAGAGAAAGTGTAGGAGACAAGACAGAAACTTGAGGGGCACCACCATTGATGGAAAAGGGGAAGAGTTTTATCCATCAAAAATCACTTACATAGATCGACCAAAGAATAAGCAAGACACAAGAGGGTAAAGTGAGGGAAGGAAGCCAAAAGAGGGGAGCTTAGAGATGAGACCCCAATTCCAAACTCTGTCACAAGCTTTGGATATGTCAAGGGCAACAACACATGACTTCTCAAAATCTTTCAGGGATGATGACCAGACATTAGTATGATAGAAAAGAATATCTATAGTATATCTTGCCTTATGGAAGCCTTACTAGCGATTCCAGATACTTAATGATATGGGAGGTGAGGAGGGATTCAAAGACTTTGGAAGTGGTAGATGTTAAAGCAACAGGACGATATTTAGAGAGGTCAGAACGGTCACCCTTCTTATGGATGGGATGTATTAATGCATGCATCCAAGAAGAAGGGAAAGTTCTGTTTTTCTTTTAACAGAAGCAAAGCACACAAGCAAGCACAGGTGCAAGTTCAGAGGCACACTCTTACAGTACACAGGGATGGATGACATCAGGACCATATGCCTTGCTTATGTCCAGAGGGAGAAGAACTTTTTGGACGGTTCAAAAGGAGATTATGGGAAGATATAGATATTATTTTGGTTTTTACTGCCAAGAGCAGGCTGCTTGTGTGCCCCATCATTAGGCAGACCAAACAATACTCAGAAAACTGTTGTGTCACATGATTACTGTGTGGTTGTTGGCAACTCAAGGATGGGTTGTTTTGATAAATGATTCTTTTCCTACTTCTTGAAGCTTTAATAAACTCTACCCTCTCATATATTTACCAGTAACTATGACCTGTCACATTTTAAGAGACAAGTTTTTCCCTTCCTCCAAAATTCATGAATACTTTCCTCTGTCTTTTCTTTTTCCCTTTTCATTACTTCTCTATATTTCAATTAAGGCCCAGCATTGATGTGGACCTCCATCCATGACTGGAAGCTCCAACCGAAAAACATAAAGTTGTTGTACTAAACTGATCTAGAGATATGAACAGATAAGTCAGTAAAGAATGAATAAGAGAGCATATATGTTAGAAGCAGAAGGGGCAAGGAGAAAGGGGAGACCAAATTAAAGATAAAAAGAATTAGTTAATGCACCTGGTCATGAGAAGAAAGATCATGAGAGGAAAGCCTTTTGGGAGCAGCTGAGAGAGTGTGTTAGCAGCTTTGATGCACGAGACTGGGTTATAGTGATGGGTGATTTGAATGCAAGGGTGAGTAATGTGGCAGTTCAGGGTGTAATTGGTGTACATGGGGTGTTCAGTGTTGTAAATGGAAATGGTGAAGAGCTTGTAGATTTATGTGCTGAAAAAGGACTGGTGATTGGGAATTCCTGTTTTAAAGATGGCCAGAGAGTGTTATTGGATTACGTGTTGATTGATAAGCACGTGAAATAGAGATTTTTGGAAGTTAATGTGCTGAGAGGTGCAACTGGAGAGATGTCTGATTGTTATCTTGTGGAGCCGAAGGTGAAGATTTGTAGAGGTTTTCAGAAAAGAAGAGAGAATGTTGGGGTGAAGAGAGTCGTGAGAGTAATTGGGCTTGGAAAGGAGACATGTGTGACGAAGTACCAGGAGAGATTGAGTGTAGAATGGAAAAAGGTGAGATCATATGACTTAAGGGGAGTGGGGGAGGAATGGGATGTATTTAGTGAAGCAGTGATGGCTTGCCCAAAAGATGCCTGTGCCATGAGAAAGGTGGGGGGTGGGCAGATTAGAAAGGGTAGTGAGTGGTGGGATGAAGAAGTAAGATTGTCAGTGAAAGAGAAAAGAGAGGCATTTGGACAATTTTTGCAGGGAACTAGTGCCAACGACTGGGAGATGTATAAAAGAAAAGAGGCAGGAGGTCAAGAGAAAGGTGCAAGAGGTGAAAAAGAGGGCAAATGAGAGTTGGGGTGAGAGATCATCATTAAATTTTAAGGAGAATAAGATGTTTTGGAATGAGGTAAATAAAGTGCATAATACAAGAGAACAAATGGGAACATCAGTGAAGGAGGCTAATGGGGAGGTAATAACAAGTAGTGGTGATGTGAGAAGGAGATGGGGTATTTTGAAGGTTTGCTGAATGTGTTAGAAGATAGAGTAGCAGATATAGGGTGTTTTGGTCGAGGTGGTGTGCGAAGTGAGAGGATTAGGGAGAATGGTTTGGTAAACAGTGAAAGCTTTACGGAAGATGAAATCCAGCAAGGCAGCAGGTTTGGATGGAACTGCAATGGAATATATAAAAAAAGGGGGTGACTGTGTTGTTGATTGGTTGGTGAGGATATTCAATGTATGCATGGCTCATGGTGATGTGCCTGATGATTGACGGAAAGCATGCATAGTGCCACTGTACAAAGGCAACGGAGTGTTCAAATTACAGAGGTATAAGTCTGTTGAGTATTCCTGATTAATTATATGGGAGGGTATTGATTGGGAGGGTGAAGGCATGTACAGGGCATCAGATTGGGGAAGAGCAGTGTGGTTTCAGAAGTAGTAAAGGATATGTGGATCAGGTGTTTGCTTTGAAGAATGTATGTGAGAAATACTTTGAAAAATAGATGGCTTTGTATGTAGCATTTATGAATCTGGAGAAGGCATATGATAGATATGATAGAGATGCTCTGTGGAAGGTATCAAGGGTATATGGTGTGGGAAGTAAGTTGCTAGAAGCAGTGAAAAGTTTTTCTCAAGGATGTAAGGCATATGTACGAGTAGGAAGAGAGGAAAGTGATTGGTTCCCAGTGAACATCGGTTTGCGGCAGGGGTGCGTGATGTCTCCATGGTTGTTTAATTTGTTTATGGATGGGGTTGTTAGGGAGGTGAATGCAAGATTTTTGGAGAGTGGGGCAAGTATGCTGTCTGTTGTGGATGAGAGGGCTTGGGAAGTGAGTCAGTTGTTGATCACTGATGATGCAGCGCTGGTGGCTGATTCAGGTAAGAAACTGCCGAAGTTGATGACTGAGTTTGGTAAAGTGAGTGAAAGAAGAAAGCTGAGAGTGAATGAGAATAAAAGCAAGGTTATTAGGTTCAGTAGGGTTAAGGGGCAAGCAAATTGGGAGGTAAGTTTGAATGGAGGAAGTGAAATGTTTAAGATATCTGGGAGTGGATTTAGCAGCAGATGGAACCATGGAAGTGGAAGTGAGTCACAGGGTGGGGGAGGGGGTGAAGGTTCTGGGAGCGTTGAAGAATGAGCGGAAGGCAAGAACATTAACTCGGAGAGAAAAAATGGATATGTTTAATGGAATAGTGGTTCCAACAATGTTATATGGTTGTGAGGCATGGGCGACAGATATGGTTGTGCAGAGGAGGGTGGATGTATTGGAAATGAGATGTTAGAGAACAATATGTGATGTGAGGTGGTTTGATTAAGTAATGAAAGGGTAAGAGAGTGTGTGGTAATAAAAAGTGTGTAGTGGAGAGAGCAGAAGAGGGTGTATTGAAATGGTTTGGTCACATGGAGATAATGATTGAGGAAAGACTGACAAAGAGGATATATGCGTCAGAGGTGGAAGGGAACTAGAAGTGGGAGACCAAATTGGAGGTGAAAGAATGGAATGAAATAAATTTTGAGCGATCGGAGCCTGAACATACAGGAGGGTGAAAGGCGTGCAAGGAATAAAGTGAGTTGGAATGATGTGGTATACCGGGATCAACGTGCTGTCAATGGATTGAACCAGGGCATGTGAAGTGTCTGGGGTAAACCATAGAATGTTTTGTGGGGCCTGGATGTCGAAAGGGAGCTGTGGTTTTAGTGTATTACACATGACAGCTAGAGACTGAGTGTGAACAAATGTGGCCTTTGTTGTTTTTCCTAGTGCTACCTTGCGGGCACGCAGGGAGAGAGGGGGTTTCATTTCATGTGTGGCGGTGTGGTGGCGAGAATGGATGAAGGCAGAATGTATGAATATGTACATGTGTATATATGTATATGTCTCTGTATGTATATGTATGCATACATTGAAATGTATAGGTATGTATATGTGCGTGTGTGGGCGTTTATGTACATACATGTGGATCTGGGTGGGTTGGGCCATTCTTTCGTCTGTTTCCTTATGCTACCTTGATAACGCGGAAGACAGCATCAAAGTATAATAAAAATATAAATATAAATATATGTTAGTAGTTTTGATGCACGAGACCGGGTTATAGTGATGGGTGATTTGAATGCAAAGGTGAGTAATGTGGCAGTTGAGGGAATAATTGGTGTACATGGGGTGTTCAGTGTTGTAAATGGAAATGGTGAGGAGCTCGTAGATTTATGTGCTGAAAAAGGACTGGTGACTGGAAATACCTGGTTTAAAAAGAGAGATATACATAAGTTTACGTATGTAAGTAGGAGAGATGGCCAGAAAGCGTTATTGGATTACGTGTTAATTGATAGGCGTGCGAAAGAGAGGCTTTTGGAGGTTAATGTGCTGAGAGATGCAACTGGAGGGATGTCTGATCATTATCTTAGGGAGGCGAAGGTGAAGATTTGTAGAGCTATTCAGAAAAGAAGAGAGAATGGTGGGGTGAAGAGAGTGGTGAGAGTATGTGAGCTTGGGAAGGAGACTTGTGTGAGGAAGTACCAGGAGAGACTGAGTACAGAATGGAAAAAGGTGAGAACAAAGGAGGTAAGGGGAGTGGGGGAGGAATGGGATGTATTTAAGGAAGCAGTGATGGTCTGTGCAAAAGATGCTTGTGGCATGAGAAGAGTGGGTGGTGGGTTGATTAGAAAGGGTAGTGAGTGGTGGGATGAAGAAGTAAGATTATTAGTGAAAGAGAAGAGAGAGATATTTGGACGATTTTTGCAAGGAAATAATGCAAATGACTGGGAGATGTATAAAAGAAAGAGGTAGGAGGTCAAGAGAAAAGTGCAAGAGGCAGAAAAGAGGGCAAATGAGAGTTGGGGTGAGAGAGTATCATTATATTTTAGGGAGAATAAAAAGATGTTTTGGAAGGAGGTAAATAAAGTGCATAAGACAAGGGAACAAATGGAAACATCAGTGAAGGGGGCGAATGGGGAGGAGATAACAAGTAGTGGTGATGTGAGGAGATGGAGTGAGTATTTTGAAGGTTTTTTGAATGTGCTTGATGACAGAGTGGCAGATATAGGGTGTTTTGATCAAGGTGGTGTGCAGAGTGAGAGGGTTAGGGAGAATGATTTGGTAAACAGAGAAAAGGTAGTGAAAGATTTGCGGAAGATGAAAGCTGGCAAGGCAGCAGGTTTGGAAGGTATTGCAGTGGAATTTATTAAAAAAGGGAGGTGATTGTATTGTTGACTGGTTGGTAAGGTTATTTAATGTATGTATGACTCATGATGAGGTGCCTGGGGATTGGCGGAATGCTTGCATAGTGCCATCATACAAAGGCAAAGGAGATAAGAGTGAGTGCTCAAATTACAGAGGTATAAGTTTGTTGTATTCCTGGGAAATCATATGGGAGGGTATTGATTGAGAGGGTGAAGGCACGTGCAGAGGATCCGATTGGGAAAGAGCAGTGTGGTTTCAGAAGTGGTAGAGGATGGGTGGATCAGGTGCTTGCTTTGAAAAATGTATGTAAGAAATACTTAGAAAAGCAAATGGATTTGTATGTAGGATTTATGGATCTGGAGAAGGAATATGATGGAGTTGATAAAGATGCCCTGTGGAAGGTATTAAGAATATATGGTGTGGGAGGCAAGTTGTTAGAAGCAGTGAAAAGTTTTTATCAAGGATGTAAGGCATGTGTACGTGTAGGAAGAGAGGAAAGTGATTGGTTCTCAGTGAATGTTGGTTTGCAGCAGGGATGCAAGATGTCTCCATGATTGTTTAATTTCTTTATGGATGGGTTTGTTAGGGAGGTGAATGCAAGAGTTTTGGAGAAAGGAGTAAGTATGCAGTCTGTTGTAGATGAGAGAGCTTGGGAAATGAGTCAGTTGTTGTTTGCTGATGATACAGCGCTGGTGGCTGATTTGGGTGAGAAACTGCAGAAGCAGGTGACTGAGTTTGGTAAAGTGTGTGAAAGAAGAAAGTTGAGAGTAAATGTGAATAAGAGCAAGGTTATTAGGTACAGTAGGGTTGAGGGTCAAGTCAATTGGGAGGTAAGCTTGAATGGAGAAAAACTGGAGGAAGGGAAGTGTTTTAGATATCTGGGAGTGGATTTGGCATCAGAGGGAACCATGGAAGCAAAAGTGAATCACAGGGTGGGGAAGGGGGCGAAAGTTTTGGGAGCGTTGAAAAATGTGTGGAAGTCGAGAACATTATCTCGGAAAGCAAAAATGGGTATGTTTGAAGGAATAGTAGTTCCAACAATGTTATATGGTTGCAAGGCAAGAGCTATAGATAGAGTTGTGAAGAGGAGGATGGATGTGCTGGAAATGAGATGTTTGAGGACAATATGTGGTGTGAGGTAGTTTGATCGAGTGTGAGGTAGTTTGATCGAGTAAGTAATGAAAGGGTAAGAGAGATGTGTGGTAATAAAAAGAGTGTGGTTGAGAGAGCAGAAGAGGGTATTTTGAAATGGTTTGGTCACATGGAGAGAATGAGTGAGGAAAGATTGACAAAGAGGATATATGTGTCAGAGGTGGAGGGAACGAGGAGAAGTGAGAGACCCAACTGGAGGTGGAAAGATGGAGTGAAAAAGGTTTTGAGTGATCAGGGCCTGAACATGCAGGAAGGTGAAAGGCGTGCAAGGAATAGAGTGAATTGGAATGATGTGATATAGCAGGGTCGATGTGCTGTCAATGGATTCAACCAGGACATGTGAAGCGTCTGGGGTAAACCATGGAAAGTTTTGTGGGGATTGGATGTGGAAAGGGAGCTGTGGTTTCGGTGCATTATACATGACAGTTAGAGACTGAGTGTGAACGAATGTGGCCTTTGTTGTCTTTTCCTTGCGCTACCTCACGCACATGCAGGGGGAGGAGGTTGTCATATGATGTGTGGTGGGATGGCGACGGGAATGAATAAGGGCAGACAGTATGAATTATGTACATGTGTATATATATATGTATATATCTGTGTGTGTATATATATGTATACGTTGAGATGTATAGGTATGTATATGTGCTGTGTGTGGACATATATGCATATACATGTGTATGTGGGTGGGTTGGGCCATTCTTTCATTTGTTTCCTTGTGCTACCTTGCTAACGTGGGAGACAGCGACAAAGTATAATAGATAAATATATACATATACATATTTTTTCATCACACTTAATTGCTGCCTCCTGTGTTAGTGAGGTAGCGAAAGGAAACAGACGAAAGAATGGCCCAATACACCTATAAACACGTTTACATACCTACGTATACATTTCAACGTATGCATACATATACATACTTATACATTTCAAGGTATGCATACATACACATATACAGACATATACATATATACACAAGTACATATACATACTTGCTGCTTTTATCTATTCCCGTCGCCACCCCGCCATGCATGAAATTAGCATCCCCCCCTCCTTGGTGAGGTAGCGCTAGGAAAAGACAAAAAAGGCCACATTCGTTCACACTCAGTCTCTAGCTGTCATGTATAATGCTCCAAAACCACAGCTCCCTTTCCACATCCAAGCCCCACAAAACTTTCCATTGTTTACCCCAGACACTTCCCATGCCCTGGTTCAATCCATTAACAGCATGTCAACCCCGGTATACCACATCGTTCCAATTCACTCTATTCCTTGCATGCCTTTCATTCTCCTGTATGTTCAGGCCCCGATCACCCAAAATCTTTTCCACTCCATCCTTCCACCTCCAATTTGGTTTCCCACTTCTCCTAGTTCCCTCTACCTCTGACACATATATCCTCTTTGTCAATATTTCCTCAATCATTATCTCCATGTGACCAAACCATTTCAACACACCCTCTTCTGCTCTCTCCACCAAACTCTTTTTATTTCCACACATCTCTCTTACCCTTTCATTACTTACTCGACCGAACCACCTCACCCCACATATTTTCCTCAAACATTTCATTTTCAAAACATCCACCCTCCCAACACAACCCTATCTATGGCACATACCTCGCAACCATATGACATTGTTGGAACCACTATTCCTTCAATGATATCCATTTTTGCTCCATGGGATAACGTTCTCTTATTTTACACATTTATCAATGCTCCAAGACCCTTTGCCCCCTTCCCCACCCTGTGACTCACTTTCGCTTCCATGGTTTTATCCGCTGCTAAATCCTTTCCAACATATCTAAAACATTTCACTTCCTCCAGTTTTTCTCAGTTCAGACTTACCTCCCTATTAACTTGTCCCTCAAACCAAATAACCTAATAACCGTGCTCGTACTCACATTCACTCTCAGCTTTCTTCTTTCACACACTTTACCAAACTCAGTCACCAACTTCTGCAGTTTCTCACCTGAATCAGCCATCAGTGCTGTATCATCAGCGAACAACAACTGACCCATTTCCCAAGCCCTCTCATCCACAACAGATTGCATGCTTACCCCTCTCTCCAAAACTCTAGCATTAACCTCCCTAACCACCCCATCCATAAAAGAATTAAACAATATATATATATATATATATATATATATATATATATATATATATATATATATATATATATATATATATATATATCCTTCCTTGTTCCTTCTTTTGGAAAATTGAAAAAAAAAAAAAAAAAAAAACGAGAGGGGAGGATTTCCAGCCACCCGCTCCCTCCCCTTTTAGTCGCCTTCTACGACACGCAGGGAATACGTGGGAAGTATTCTTTCTCCCCTATCCCCAGGGGGGCCAGGTGAGGATATTCCCTCAAAGGCTCAGTCCTCTGTTCTTAACGCTACCTCGCTAATGCGGGAAATGGCGAATAGTATGAAAGAAAAGAAAAAATATATATATATATATATATATATATATATATATATCATTCCTTGCACTGCCTCGCTGGTGCGGGGGACGGCGACAGGGCAAAGTGAATAAATAGATAAATATATATAGGGGAGAAAGAATACTTCCCACGTATTCCCTGCATGTCGTAGAAGACGACTAAAAGGGAAGGGAGCGGGGGGCTGGAAATCCTCCCCTCTCATTTTTTTTTTAAATTTTCCAAAAGAAGGAACAGAGAAGGGGGCCATATGAGGATATTCCCTCAAAGGCCCAGTCCTCTGTTCTTAACGCTACCTCGCTAATGCGGGAAATGGCGAATAGTATGAAAAAAAAAAAAAAAAATATATCATTGGCATGTGTACGTGTAGGAAGAGAGGAAAGTGATTGGTTCTCAGTAAATGTAGGTTTGCGGCAGGGATGTGTGATGTCTCCATGGTTGTTTAATTTGTTTATGGATGGGGTTGTTAGGGAGGTGAATGCAAGAGTTTTGGAAAGAGGGGCAAGTATGAAGTCTGTTGTGAATGAGAGAGCTTGGGAAGTGAGTCAGTTATTGTTCGCTGATGATACAGCGCTGGTGGCTGATTCATGTGAGAAACTGCAGAAGCTGGTTACTGAGTTTGGTAAAGTGTGTGAAAGAAGAAAGCTAAGAGTAAATGTGAATAAGAGCAAGGTTATTAGGTACAGTAGGGTTGAGGGTCAAGTCAACTGGGAGGTAAGTTTGAATGGAGAAAAACTGGAGGAAGTAAAGTGTTTTAGATATCTGGGAGTGGATCTGGCAGCGGATGGTACCATGGAAGAGGAAGTGAATCATAGGGTGGGGGAGGGGGCGAAAATCCTGGGAGCCTTGAAGAATGTGTGGAAGTCGAGAACATTATCTCTGAGAGCAAAAATGGGTATGTTTGAAGGAATAGTGGTTCCAACAATGTTGTATGGTTGCGAGGCGTGGGCAATGGATAGAGTTGTGCACAGGAGGGTGGATGTGCTGGAAATGAGATGTTTGAGGACAATGTGTGGTGTGAGGTGGTTTGATCAAGTAAGTAATGTAAGGGTAAGAGAGATGTGTGGAAATAAAAAGAGCGTGGTTGAGAGAGCAGAAGAGGGTGTTTTGAAATGGTTTGGGCACATGGAGAGAATGAGTGAGGAAAGATTGACCAAGAGGATATATGTGTCAGAGGTGGAGGGAACGAGGATAAGTGGGAGACCAAATTGGAGGTGGAAAGATGGAGTGAAAAAGATTTTGAGTGATCGGGGCCTGAACATACAGGAGGGTGAAAGGCGGGCAAGGAATAGAGTGAATTGAATCGATGTGGTATACCAGGGTTGACGTGCTGTCAGTGGATTGAATCAGGGCATGTGAAGCGTCTGGGGTAAACCATGGAAAGTAGTGTGGGGCCTGGATGTGGAAAGGGAGCTGTGGTTTTGGGCATTATTGCATGACAGCTAGAGACTGAGTGTGAACGAATGGGGCCTTTGTTGTCTTTTCCTAGCGCTACCTCGCACACATGAGGGGGGAGGGGGATGGTATTCCATGTGTGGCGAGGTGGCGATGGAAATGAATAAAGGCAGACAGTGTGAATTGTGTGCATGGCTATATATGTATGTGTCTCTGTGTGTATATATATGTGTACATTGAGATGTATAGGTATGCATTTTTGCGTGTGTGGACATGTATGTATATACATGTGTATGGGGGTGGGTTGGGCCATTTCTTTCGTCTGCTTCCTTGCGCTATCTCGCAAACGTGGGAGACAGCGACAAAGCAAAATAAACAAATAAAATAAATATATATATCATTATCATTATTATTATTATCATTATATCATTATTTTGCTTTGTCGCTGTCTCCCGCGATTGCGAGGTAGCGCAAGGAAACAGATGAAAGAATGGTCCAACCCTCCCACATACACAGGTATATACATACAAGTCCACACACGCAAATATACATACCTATACATCTCAACGTATATATATTTTTTTTTTTTATTATACTTTGTCGCTGTCTCCCGCGTTTGCGAGGTAGCGCAAGGAAACAGACGAAAGAAATGGCCCAACCCCCCCCATACACATGTATATACATACGTCCACACACGCAAATATACATACCTACACAGCTTACCATGGCTTACCCCAGACGCTTCACATGCCTTGATTCAATCCACTGACAGCACGTTAATCCCGGTATACCACATCGCTCCAATTCACTCTATTCCTTGCCCTCCTTTCACCCTCCTGCATGTTCAGGCCCCGATCACACAAAATCTTTTTCACTCCATCTTTCCACCTCCAATTTGGTCTCCCTCTACTCCTTGTTCCCTCCACCTCCGACACATATATCCTCTTGGTCAATCTTTCCTCACTCATCCTCTCCATGTGCCCAAACCACTTCAAAACACCCTCTTCTGCTCTCTCAACCACGCTCTTTTTATTTCCACACACCTCTCTTACCCTTACGTTACTCACTCGATCAAACCACCTCACACCACACATTGTCCTCAAACATCTCATTTCCAGCACATCCATCCTCCTGCGCACAACTCTATCCATAGCCCATGCCTCGCAACCATACAACATTGTTGGAATCACTATTCTTTCAGACATACCCATTTTTGCTTTCCGAGATAATGTTCTCGACTTCCACACATTCTTCAAGGCCCCCAGAATTTTCGCCCCCTCCCCCACCCTATGATCCACTTCCGCTTCCATGGTTCCATCCGCTGCCAGATCCACTCCCAGATATCTAAAACACTTCACTTCCTCCAGTTTTTCTCCATTCAAACTCACCTCCCAATTGACTTGACCCTCAACCCTACTGTACCTAATAACCTTGCTCTTATTCACATTTACTCTCAACTTTCTTCTTCCACACACTTTACCAAACTCAGTCACCAGCTTCTGCAGTTTCTCACATGAATCAGCCACCAGCGCTGTATCAGCGAACAACAACTGACTCACTTCCCAAGCTCTCTCATCCCCAACAGACTTCATACTTGCCCCTCTTTCCAAAACTCTTGCATTTACCTCCCTAACAACCCCATCCATAAACAAATTAAACAACCATGGAGACATCACACACCCCTGCCGCAAACCTACATTCACTGAGAACCAATCACTTTCCTCTCTTCCTACACGTACACATGCCTTACATCCTCGATAAAAACTTTTCACTGCTTCTAACAACTTTCCTCCCACACCATATATTCTTAATACCTTCCACAGAGCATCTCTATCAACTCTATCATATGCCTTCTCCAGATCCATAAATGCTACATACAAATCCATTTGCTTTTCTAAGTATTTCTCACATACATTCTTCAAAGCAAACACCTGATCCACACATCCTCTACCACTTCTGAAACCACACTGCTCTCCCCAATCTGATGCTCTGTACATGCCTTCACCCTCTCAATCAATACCCTCCCATATAATTTACCAGGAATACTCAACAAACTTATACCTCTGTAATTTGAGCACTCACTCTTATCCCCTTTGCCTTTGTACAATGGCACTATGCACACATTCCGCCAATCCTCAGGCACCTCACCATGAGTCATACATACATTAAATAACCTAAATAATTCCACTGCAATACCATCCAAACCTGCTGCCTTGCCGGCTTTCATCTTCTGCAAAGCTTTCACTACCTCTTCTCTGTTTACCAAATCATTTTCCCTAACCCTCTCACTTTGCACACCACCTCGACCAAAACACCCTATATCTGCCACTCTATCATCAAACACATTCAACAAACCTTCAAAATACTCACTCCATCTCCTTCTCACATCACCACTACTTGTTATCACCTCCCCATTTGCGCCCTTCACTGAAGTTCCCATTTGCTCCCTTGTCTTACGCACTTTATTTACCTCCTTCCAGAACATATTTTTATTCTCCCTAAAATTTAATGATACTCTCTCACCCAACTCTCATTTGCCCTCTTTTTCACCTCTTGCACCTTTCTCTTGACCTCCTGTCTCTTTCTTTTATACATCTCCCACTCAATTGCATTTTTTCCCTGCAAAAATCGTCCAAATGCCTCTCTCTTCTCTTTCACTAATACTCTTACTTCTTCATCCCACCACTCACTACCCTTTCTAATCAACCCACCTCCCACTCTTCTCATGCCACAAGCATCTTTTGCACAATCCATCACTGATTCCCTAAATACATCCCATTCCTCCCCCACTCCCCTTACTTCCATTGTTCTCACCTTTTTCCATTCTGTACTCAGTCTCTCCTGGTACTTCCTCACACAGGTCTCCTTCTCAAGCTCACTTACTCTCACCACCCTCTTCACCCCAACATTCACTCTTCTTTTCTGAAAACCCATACTCTCAACGTATATATATATATATATATATATATATATATATATATATATATATATATATATATATATATATATATATATATATACACACATAGACATATACATATATACACATGTACATAATTCATACAGTCTGCCTTTATTCATTCCCATCGCCACCCTGCCACACATGAAATAACAACTCCTCCCCCTCATGTGCGCGAGGTAGCACTAGGAACACAACAAAGAACACATTCGTTCACACTCAGTCTCTACCTTTCATGTAATGATGCACCGAAACCACAGCTCCCTTTCCACATCCAGGCCCCACACAACTTTCCATGGTTTACCCCAGACGCTTCACATGCCCTGATTCAATCCATTGACAGCATGTCGACCCCGATATACCACATCGTTCCAATTCACTCTATTCCTTGCATGCCTTTCATCCTCCTGCATGTTCAGGCCCCGATCACTCAAAATCTTTTTCACTCCATCTTTCCACCTCCAATTTGGTCTCCCACCTCTCATTCCCTCCACCTCTGACACATATATCCTCTTGGTCAATCTTTCCTCACTCATTCTCTCCATGTGTCCAAACCATTTCAAAACACCCTCTTCTCCTCTCTCAACCACACTCTTTTATTACCACACATCTCTCTTACTCTTTCATTACTTACTCGATCAAACCACCTCACACCACATATTGTCCTCAAACATCTCATTTCCAGCACATCCATCCCCCTCCTCACAACTCTATCCATAGCCCACACCTCGCAACCATGCAACATTGTTGGAACCACTATTCTTTCAAACATACCCGTTTTTGCTTTCCGAGATAATGTTCTTGACTTCCACACATTCTTCAATGCTCCAAGAACTTTTGCCCCCTCCCCAATCCTATGATTCACTTCCACTTTCATGGTTCCATCCGCTGCCAAATCCATTCCCAGATATCTAAAACACTTCACTTCCTCCAGTTTTTCTCCATTCAAACTTACCTCCCAACTGACTTGACCCTCAACCCTACTGGACCTAGTAACCTTGCTCTTATTCACATTTACTCTAAGCATTTTTCTTTCCCACACTGTACCAAACTTCTTTACCAGCTTCTGCAGTTTCTCACATGAATGAGCCACCAGCACTCTATCATCAGCGAACAACAACTGACTCACTTCCCAAGTTCTCTCATCCACAACAGACTGCATACTTGCCCCGCTTTCCAAAACTCTTTCATTCACCTCCCTAACAACCCCATCCATAAACAAATTAAACAACCATGGAGACATCATACACCCCTGCCATAAACCTATATTCACTGAGAACCAATCACTTTCCTCTCTTCCTACACGCACAAATGCTGTACATCATCGATAAAAACTTTTCACTGCTTCTAACAACTTGCCTCCCACACCACATATTCTTAATACCTTCCACAGAGCATCTCTATCAACTCTATCATATGCCTTCTCCAGATCCATAAATGCTACATACAAATCCATTTGCTTTTCTAAGTATTTCTCACATATATTCTTCAAAGCAAACACCTGATCCACACATCCTCTACCACTTCCGAAACCACACTGCTCTTCCCTAGTCTGATGCTCTGTACATGCCTTCACCCTCGCAATCAATACCCTCCCATATAATTTCCCAGGAATACTCAACAAACTTATACCTCTTTCATTTGAGCACTCACTTTTATCCCCTTTGCGTTTGTACAATGGCACTATGCAAGCATTTCCCCAATCCTCTAGAACCTCATCATGAGTCATACATACATTAAATAACCTTACCAACCAGTCAACAATACAGTCACCCCCTTTTTTAATAAATTCCACTGCAATACCATCCAAACCCGATGTCTTGTCAGCTTTCATCTTCCGCAAACCTTTTACTACCTCTTCTCTGTTTACCAAATCATTCTCCCTAACCCTCTCAGTTTGTACACCACCTCAGTCAAAACACCCTATATCTGCCACTCTATCATCAAACACATTCAACAAACCTTCAAAATACTCACTCCATCTCCTTCTCACGTTACCACTTCTCGTTATCACCTTCCCATTAGCCTCCTTCACTGAAGTCCCATTTGTTCCCTTGTCTTACGCACTTTATTTACCTCCTTCCAAAACATCTTTTTATTCTCCCTAAAACTTAATGATAATCACTCACTCCATCTCTAATTTGCCCTCTTTTTCACCTCTTGCACCTTTCTCTTGACCTCCTGCCTCTTTCTTTTACACATCTCCCACTCATTTGCATTATTTCCCTGCAAAAATCATCCAAATGCCTCTCTCTTCTCTTTCATTAACAATCTTACTTCTTCATCCCACCACTCACTACCTTTTCTAATCTGCCCACCTCCCACACTTATCATGCCACAAGCATCTTTTGCACAAGCCATCACTGCTTCCTTAAATACATCTCATTCCTCCCCCACTCCCCTTACATCCTTTGTTCTCACCTTCTTCCATTCTGTACTCAGTCTCTACTGGTACTTTCTCACACAAGTCTCCTTCTCAAGCTCACTTACTCTCACCACTCTCTTCACTCCAACTATATGTATATATTATTTATTCATTTTATCTATTTTGCTTTGTCGCTGTCTACCGCATTGGCGAGGTAGCACAAGGAAATAGATGAAAGAATGGCCCAACCCACCCACACACACATGTATATACACACACGTTCACACACGTACATATACGTAGCTGTACATCTCAACGTATACATATATATACACACACAGACATATACATATATACCCATGTACACAATTCATACTGTCTGCCTTTATTCATTCCTATCGCCACCCCGCCACACATGAAATAACAACCCCTTCCCCCTCATGTGCACGAGGTAGCGCTAGGAAAAGACAACAAAGGCCACTTTCGTTCACACTCAGTCTCTAGCTGTCGTGTATAATGCACCGAAACCACAGCTCCCTTTCCACATGCAGGCCTCAAAAAATTTTCCATGGTTTACCCCAGATGCTTCACATGCCCTGTTTCAATCTATTCACAGCACATCGATCCCGGTATAACACATCGTTCCAATTCACTCTATTCCTTGCATGCCTTTCAACCTCCTGCATGTTCAGGCCCCGATCACTCAAAATCTTTTTCACTTCATCTTTCCACCTCCAATTTGGTCTCCCACTTCTCCTCGTTCCCTCCACCTCTGACACATATATCCTCTTGGTCAATCTTTCCTCATTCATTCTCTCCATGTGACCAAACCATTTCAAAACACCCTCTTCTACTCTCTCAACCATACTCTTTTTATTACCACACTCTCTGCTTACCCTATTATTACTTACTCGATCAAACCACCTCACACCACATATTGTCCTCAAACATCTCATTTCCAACACATCCATCCTCCTCCGCACAACTTTATCCATAGCCCACACCTCGGACCCATTAAACATTGTTGGAACCACTATTCCTTCAAAAATAACATTCTTCAACGATCCTAGAACTTTTGCCCCTCCCCAACCCTATGATTCACTCCCGCTTCCATGGTTCCATCCGCTGCCAAATCCACTCCAACTTATCTAAAACACTTCACTTCCTCCAGTTTTTCTCCATTCAAGTCTACCTCCCAACTGACTTGTCCCTCAAGCCTACTGTACCTAATAACCCTGCTCTTATTCACATTTACTCTCAGCTTTCTTCTTTCACACACTTTACCAAACTCAGTCACCAGCTTCTGCAGTTTCTCACATGAATTAGCCACCAGCGCTGTATCATCAGCGAACAACAACTGACTCACTTCCAAAGCTCCCTTATCCACAACAGACTGCATACTTGCCCCTCTTTCCGAAACCCTTGCATTCACCTCCCTAACAACCCCATCCATAAACAAATTAAACAACCATGGAGATATCACACATCCCTGCCGCAAACCTACATTCACTGAGAACCAATCACTTTCCTCTCTTCCTACATGTATACATTCCTTACATCATCGATAAAAACTTTTCACTGCTTCTAACAACTTGCCTCCCACACCATATATTCTTAATACCTTCCACAGAGCATCTCTATCAACTCTATCATATGCCTTCTCCAGATCCATAAATGCTACATACAAATCCATTTGCTTCTCTAAGTATTTCTCACATACATTCTTCAAAGCAAACACCGAATCCACACATCCTCTACCACTTCTTAAATCACACCGCTCTTTCCCAGTCTGATGCTCTGTACATGCCCTCACCCTCTCAGTCAATACCCTCCCATATAATTTCCCAGGAATATTCATCAAACTTATACCTCTGTAATTTGAGCACTCACTTTTATCCCCTTTGCCTTTGTACAATGGCACTATGCAAGCATTCCACCAATCCTCAGGCACCTCACCATGAGTCATACATACATTAAATAACTTTGCCAACCAGTCAATGATACAGCCACTCCCTTTTTAAATAAATTCCACTGCAATACCATCCAAACCTGCTGCCTTGCCGTCTTTCATCTTTCGCAGAGCTTTTAATACCTCTTCTCTGTTTACCAAATCATTTTCCCTAACCCTCTCCTTTAGTACACCACCTCAACCAAAACACCCTGTATCTGCCACTTTATCATCAAACACATTCAACAAACCTTCAAAATACTCACTCCATCTCCTTCTCACATCACCACTACTTGTTATCACTTCCCCATTAGCCCCCTTCACTCAAGTTCCCATTTGTTCCCTTGTCTTAAGCACTTTATTTACCTCCTTCCAAAACGTCTTTTTATTCTCCCTAATATTTAATGATACTCTCTCGCCCTAACTCTCATTTGCCCTCTTTTTCACCTCTTGCACCTTTCTCTTGACCTCCTGCCTCTTTCTTTTATACATCGCCCACTCATTTGCATTATTTCCCTGCAAAAATCGTCCAAATGCCTCTCTCTTCTCTTTCACAAATAATTTCACTTCTTCATCCCACCACTCACTACCCTTTCTAATCTGCCCACCTCCCACGCTTCTCATGCCACAAGTATCTTTTGCGCAAGCCATCACTGCTTCCCTAAATACATCCCATTCCTCACCCACTACCTTTATGTCCTTTGTTCTCACCTTTTTCCATTCTGTACTCAGTCTCTCCTGGGCCCTCCTCACACAAGTCAAGTTCCCAAGCTCACTTACTCTCACCACTCTTTTCACCCCAACATTCTCTCTTCTTTTCTGAAAACCTCTGCAAATCTTCAACTTCGCCTCCATAAGAAAATGATCAGACATCCCTCCAGTTGCACCTCTCAGCACATTAACATCTAAAAGTCTCTCCTTCGTACGCCTATCAATTAACACGTAATCCAATAACGCTCTCTGGCCATCTCTCCTACTTACATTCGTATACTTATGTATATCTCTCTTTTCATTCCCAATCACCAGTTCTTTTTCAGCACATAAATCTACAAGCTCTTCACCACTTCCATTTACAACACTAAACACCCCATGTACACCAATTATTCCCTCAACTACCACATTACTCATCTTTGCATTCAAATCACCCATCACTGTAACCCTGTCTCGTGCATCAAAACTACTAACACACTCACTCAGCTGCTCCCAAAACACTTGCCTCTCATGATCTTTCTTCTCATGCCCAGGTGCATATGTACTAATAATCACCCATCTCTCTCCATCCACTTTCAGTTTTACCCATATCAATATAGAGTTTACTTTCTTACACTCTATCACATACTCCCACCACTCTCCTGTTTCAGTAGTGCTACTCCTTCCCTTGCTCTTGTCCTCTCACTAACACTTGACTTTACTCTTAAGACATTCCCAAACCACTCTTTCACTCTACTCTTGAGCTTCGTTTCACTCAGAGTCAAAACATCCAGTTTCCTTTCCTGAAACATACTACCTATCTCTCCTTTTTTCTCATCTTGGTTACATCCACACACATTTAGACACTCAAATCTGAGCCTTCGAGGAGGATATGCACTCCCCGCGTGACTCCTTCTTCTGTTTCCCCTTTTAGAAAGTTAAAATCCAAGGAGGGGAGGGTTTCCAGCCCCCCGCTCCCGTTCCCTTTAGTCGCCTTCTACGACACGTGAGCAATGCGTGGGAAGTATTCGTTCTCCTCTATCCCCAGGGATATATATTCATATATCATTTATTCATTTATCATACTTTGTCGCTGTTTCCCGTGTTAGCAAGGTAGTGCAAGGAAACAGATGAAAGAATGGCCCAACCCACCCACATACACATTTATATACATACACGTCCACACACATATACATACCTGTAAATTTCAATGTATACACAATACATTTTCATACTTCTCCCTTTACCCACCCCCGTCGCCACCCCCCCAAACCATAAAAATTACATCCCCCCCCTCCCGGGTGATACCCTTAGAAAAAACAAAAAAGGCCACTTTCCCACACTCGTCTTTACTGCCCGTAAAAGTCCCCAAAAACCCAAAGCCCCCTTTTCCACACCCAAACCCCACAAAATTTTCCCCATTTTTTACCCCAAAATTCCCATCCCCCGGTTCAATCCATTAACAGCTGTCCCCCCCGGGTATACCAAAATCTTTCCCAATTAAACTCTATTCCTTGCCCCTTTCACCCTCCTGTTGTTAAACCCCCGATCCCAAAAATTTTTTTCCACCCCCCCCCTTTTCCACCCCCAAATTTTGGGTTTTCCCCCAAACTTTTCCTTTCCCTCCCCCAATGACACATATATCCTCTTTGTCAATTTTCCAAAATCATTTCTCCATTTGACCAAACCTTTTTCAAAACACCCTCTTCTCCTCTCCCCAACCAAACTTTTTTTATTCCACACATCTCTCTTCCCCTTTTTCTTTATTTAACCGGGGACCCCCAAACCACCTCACCCCACATATTTTCCTAAAACATTTCTTTTCCAAAACATCCACCCCCCCAAACACAACCCAAATCTAGGCACATACCCCCGCAACCATATGACATTTTTGGGAAACCCACTATTCCTTCAATGATATCCATTTTTGCCCCAGGGGAAAACGTTCCTTTTTTTAAACACATTTATAAAGGGCCCCAAAGCCCCCCCCCTTTCCCCCACCCTGTGACTCATTTTCGCTTCCAGGTTTTATCCGCTGCTAAACCCTTTCCCAAACAAAATCTAAAACATTTCATTTCCCTCCATTTTTTCTCAGTTCAGACTTACCTCCCTATTAATTTTCCCCTAAAACCCAAAATAACCTAAAAAACCCGTGCTCGTACTCACTTTCACTCTCAGTTTTCTTCTTTCCCCACACTTTCCCCAAACTCAGTCCCCAAATTTTCTGCAGTTTCCCCACCTGAATCACCCATCATGCTGATCATCAGCGAACAACAACTGCCCCTTTTTTCCCCCAAGCCCTCTCATCCACAACAGTTTCCCATGCTTCCCCCTCTCCCCAAAAACTCTAGCTTTAAAACCTCCCTAACCCCCCCATCCATAAAAGAATTAAACAATATATATATATATAAAAATATAATATATATATTTTATATATATATAAAATATATATTATAAAATTTATATATATTTTCCCTTTCCTTTTTTCCTTCTTTTGGAAAATTAAAAAAAAAAAAAAAAAAAAACGGAGGGGGGGTTTTCCAGCCACCCGCCCCCCCTCCCCTTTTAGTCGCCTTCTACACACGCAGGGATACGTGGGGAAATATTTTTCCTTTTTTTTCCCCTAAACCCCCGGGGCCAGGTGAGGAAATTCCCTCAAAAGGCTCAGGGCCCTCTGTTCTTAACGCCCACCTCGCTAATCGGGAAATGGGGAATAGTATGAAAAAAAAGAAAAAATATAAATATATATATATAAAATATAAATAAAATATCATTCCTTGCACCCGCCCCCGTGGGCGGGGGAGGCGACGGGGAAAGGAATAAATGATTAAAAAATATATTTGGGGAAAAAAAATACTTCCCCCGTAATTTCCCCCATGTCTAAAGACGACTAAAAGGGGGGAGCGGGGGGCGGAAAAAAATCCCCCCTCATTTTTTTTTAAATTTTCCAAAAGAAGGGAAAAGAGAAGGGGCCCCTATAGGATATTCCCTCAAAGGCCAGTCCTCGTTCTTTAAAGCTACCTCCAATGCGGGAAATGGCGAATAAATATGAAAAAAAAAAAAAAAAAAAATATACATTGGCATGTGTACGGTAGGAAGAGAGGAAAGTGATTGGGTTTTCTCAGTAAATGTAGGTTTGGGGGGCAGGGATGTTTTGATGCCCTCCATGGTTGTTTAATTTTTTTATGGATGGGGTTTTTAGGGAGGTGAATGCAAGATTTTTTGGGAAAGGGGGGCAAGATGAAGTCTGTTGTAAATGAGAGAGCTTGGGAAGTGGTCATTTATTGTTCGCTGAGGGAACAGCGCTGGTGGCTGATTCATGTAGAAACTGAGAAGCTGGTTACTGATTTTGGTAAAGTGTGTGAAAGAAGAAAGTTAAGAGTAAATGTAAAAAAGAGAAAGGGTTATTAGGAAACATGGGGTTTGAGGGTCAAGTAAACCCTGGGGGGTTAAGTTTAATGGAGAAAAACTGGAGGAAGTAAAGTTTTTTAGATATCTGGGAGTGGATCTGGCAGCGGATGGTACCGGGAAAGGGGAAGTGAATCATGGGGTGGGGGGGGGGGCAAAATCCGGGGAGCCTTGAAGAATGTGGGGAAGTCGAGAACATTATCTCTGGGGAGCAAAAATGGGTATGTTTAAAGGGAATAGTGGTTCCAAAAATTTTTGTATGGTTCGAGGCGGGGGGCAATGGATAGAGTTTGCACGGGAGGGTGGTTTGTGCTGGAAATGAGATGTTTGAGGACAATTGTGGTGTGGGGTTTGGTTTAAATTGGGTAAGTAATGAAAGGGGTAAAGGGGATGTGGGGAAATAAAAAGAGGGGGTTGAGAGAGCAGAAGAGGGTTTTTTGAAAGGGTTTTTGGCACATGGAGAGAATGAGGGAGGAAAGATTGCCCAAAAGAGGATAATGTGTCAGAGGGTGGGGGGGAACGGGGAAAGGGGGAAAACCAAATTGGAGGTGGAAAGATGGAGTGAAAAAGTTTTTGATGATCGGGGCCTGAACATACAGGAGGGTAAAGGGGGGAAAAAGAATAGAGTGAATTGAATCGATGTGGAAATACCAGGGTTAAACGGGGGCTGCCCATGGGTTGAATCAGGGCATGGAACTTTTGGGGAAAACCCCCATGGAAAGTATGGGGGGCCAGGATGGGAAAAGTAGCGGGTGGTTTTGGAAAAATTAAACTGCATAAACAGTTAGAGACTGAGTGTAAACGAATGGGGCCTTTGTTGTCTTTTCCTATCCCCCTCGCCCCAATGGGGGGGAGGGGGAGGGTTATTCCTGTGGGGCCCGAGGGGGCCCGAGGGAAATGAAAAAAGGGCCCAGACAGGGGAAAATTGTGTGCATGGCTATATATGAAATGTGTCTCTGTGTGAAATTATATGTTTTACTTTTAAAGATTTATAGGTATGCATTTTTTTGCGTGTGGGGACTTTAAAATGTATATACATGTGTTTTGGGGGGGGGTTTGGGGCCATTTCTTTTCTTTGTTTCCTTGGCTCCCCCTTGCAAACGTGGGAAAAACAGCGACAAAGCAAAAAAAAACCAAAAAAAAATAAATATATATATCATTATAAATTATTATTATTATAAATTAAAACATTTTTTTGCTTTGCCCGCTGTCTCCCGCGTTTGCGAGGTACCCGAAAGGGAAAACAGAGAAAAACCCAAACCCCCCCCCTATTCCAAGGGACACAGGAAAAAACCCAAAAATTAACAAAATTTTTTTTTTTAACTTGTCCCCTCCCTTTCATGGAAGGAAAAAAAAAAGAAACCCAAAACCCCCCCCCCAATGCAAGGCCCCCAAAAAATTTTCCATGGTTTAACCCCCCGACGCTTCCCCATGCCCTTTAAATTTAATCCATTTACAGCAGTTAACCGGTATACCACATCCCCTTTCCCAAAAAACTCTATTCCTTGCCCCCCCTTTCCCCCCTCCGCATGTTTTAGGCCCCGATCACCAAAAAACTTTTTCACTTCCCTCTTTCCACCTCCAATTTGGTCCCCACCCTCTTTTCCCCCCACCTCCGACACATATATCCTCTTGGGCAATTTTTTCCCCATTTACCCCTCCCCGTGCCCAAAACCCCTTTCAAAACACCCTCTTCTCCCCTCTCAACCACCCTTTTATTTCCACACACTCTCTTACCCTTTTCTTTCTTACTTTGATCAAACCACCTCACAACCCCACATTGTCCTCAAACATCTCATTTTCCCCAAAAATCCACCCCCCTCCACAACCCAAACCATAGCCCAGCCTCGCAACCATAAACATTGTTGGAACCCCTATTCCTTTTAAATACCCCTTTTTTCTTTCCCCAGATAATGTTTTTCCCCCTTCCACACATTTTTCAAGCCCCCAAAAACTTTTGCCCCCTCCCCAACCCCATGACCCCTTCCCTTTTTTGGTTCCTCCGCTCCAAAAACCATTTCCCCGATATCTAAAACACTTCACTTCCTCCAGTTTTTCCCATTCAAATCACCTCCCAATTTACTTGACCCTCAACCCTTCTGGACCTAAAAAAAACCCTTTCCTTATTCCCCAATTTTCTCTCAACTTTCTTTTTTCCCCACACTTTTTCCCAAAACCGTCACCAGCTTCTGCAGTTTCCCCACATGAATAGCCACCAGCCTTAACAGCGAACAACAACTGACTCACTTCCCAAAACTCCCTTATCCCCAACAGACTTCATACTTTCCCCCTTTCCAAAAATCTTTCATTTACCTCCCTAACAACCCCCCCTCCATAAAAAAAATTAAACAACCATGGAGAATCACACACCCCCGCCCAAACCTACATTTACTGAGAACCAATCACTTTCCCTCTTCCTACCGTACACATGCCTTACATCCTCGATAAAAACTTTTTTTACTGCTTCTAAAACCCCCAACCTTTTCCTTCCCCAAACCACAATTTTTATTTTTTCCAAAAGCCCCAAACCCCCTGATTTTCCCCCAAAATTTCCCCTTTTACCACCCCTTCCCGAAACCACACTGCTCTCCCCAAAACTAAAGCTCCCGTAACCCAATGCCCCCCTTCCCCCCTCCCCAATTTAATACCCCCCCCATATAATTTACCCGGAATACTCAAAAAACTTATACCTCTGTAATTTGAGCACTCCCCCTTATCCCCTTTGCGTTTGTACAATGGCACTATGCAAGCATTTCCCCAATCCTCTAGAACCTCATCATGAGTCATACATACATCAAATAACCTTACCAACCAGTCAACAATACAGTCACCCCCTTTTTTAATAAATTCCACTGCAATACCATCCAAACCCGATGTCTTGTCAGCTTTCATCTTCCGCAAACCTTTTACTACCTCTTCTCTGTTTACCAAATCATTCTCCCTAACCCTCTCAGTTTGTACACCACCTCAGTCAAAACACCCTATATCTGCCACTCTATCATCAAACACATTCAACAAACCTTCAAAATACTCACTCCATCTCCTTCTCACGTCTACCACTTCTCGTTATCACCTTCCCATTAGCCTCCTTCGCTGAAGTCCCATTTGTTCCCTTGTCTTACGCACTTTATTTACCTCCTTCCAAAACATCTTTTTATTCTCCCTAAAACTTAATGATAATCACTCACTCCATCTCTAATTTGCCCTCTTTTTCACCTCTTGCACCTTTCTCTTGACCTCCTGCCTCTTTCTTTTACACATCTCCCACTCATTTGCATTATTTCCCTGCAAAAATCATCCAAATGCCTCTCTCTTCTCTTTCATTAACAATCTTACTTCTTCATCCCACCACTCACTACCTTTTCTAATCTGCCCACCTCCCACACTTATCATGCCACAAGCATCTTTTGCACAAGCCATCACTGCTTCCTTAAATACATCTCATTCCTCCCCCACTCCCCTTACATCCTTTGTTCTCACCTTCTTCCATTCTGTACTCAGTCTCTACTGGTACTTTCTCACACAAGTCTCCTTCTCAAGCTCACTTACTCTCACCACTCTCTTCACTCCAACTATATGTATATATTATTTATTCATTTTATCTATTTTGCTTTGTCGCTGTCTACCGCATTGGCGAGGTAGCACAAGGAAATAGATGAAAGAATGGCCCAACCCACCCACACACACATGTATATACACACACGTTCACACACGTACATATACGTAGCTGTACATCTCAACGTATACATATATATACACACACAGACATATACATATATACCCATGTACACAATTCATACTGTCTGCCTTTATTCATTCCTATCGCCACCCCGCCACACATGAAATAACAACCCCTTCCCCTCATGTGCACGAGGTAGCGCTAGGAAAAGACAACAAAGGCCACTTTCGTTCACACTCAGTCTCTAGCTGTCGTGTATAATGCACCGAAACCACAGCTCCCTTTCCACATGCAGGCCTCAAAAAATTTTCCATGGTTTACCCCAGATGCTTCACATGCCCTGTTTCAATCTATTCACAGCACATCGATCCCGGTATAACACATCGTTCCAATTCACTCTATTCCTTGCATGCCTTTCAACCTCCTGCATGTTCAGGCCCCGATCACTCAAAATCTTTTTCACTTCATCTTTCCACCTCCAATTTGGTCTCCCACTTCTCCTCGTTCCCTCCACCTCTGACACATATATCCTCTTGGTCAATCTTTCCTCATTCATTCTCTCCATGTGACCAAACCATTTCAAAACACCCTCTTCTACTCTCTCAACCATACTCTTTTTATTACCACACTCTCTGCTTACCCTATTATTACTTACTCGATCAAACCACCTCACACCACATATTGTCCTCAAACATCTCATTTCCAACACATCCATCCTCCTCCGCACAACTTTATCCATAGCCCACACCTCGGACCCATTAAACATTGTTGGAACCACTATTCCTTCAAAAATAACATTCTTCAACGATCCTAGAACTTTTGCCCCTCCCCAACCCTATGATTCACTCCCGCTTCCATGGTTCCATCCGCTGCCAAATCCACTCCAACTTATCTAAAACACTTCACTTCCTCCAGTTTTTCTCCATTCAAGTCTACCTCCCAACTGACTTGTCCCTCAAGCCTACTGTACCTAATAACCCTGCTCTTATTCACATTTACTCTCAGCTTTCTTCTTTCACACACTTTACCAAACTCAGTCACCAGCTTCTGCAGTTTCTCACATGAATTAGCCACCAGCGCTGTATCATCAGCGAACAACAACTGACTCACTTCCAAAGCTCCCTTATCCACAACAGACTGCATACTTGCCCCTCTTTCCGAAACCCTTGCATTCACCTCCCTAACAACCCCATCCATAAACAAATTAAACAACCATGGAGATATCACACATCCCTGCCGCAAACCTACATTCACTGAGAACCAATCACTTTCCTCTCTTCCTACATGTATACATTCCTTACATCATCGATAAAAACTTTTCACTGCTTCTAACAACTTGCCTCCCACACCATATATTCTTAATACCTTCCACAGAGCATCTCTATCAACTCTATCATATGCCTTCTCCAGATCCATAAATGCTACATACAAATCCATTTGCTTCTCTAAGTATTTCTCACATACATTCTTCAAAGCAAACACCGAATCCACACATCCTCTACCACTTCTTAAATCACACCGCTCTTTCCCAGTCTGATGCTCTGTACATGCCCTCACCCTCTCAGTCAATACCCTCCCATATAATTTCCCAGGAATATTCATCAAACTTATACCTCTGTAATTTGAGCACTCACTTTTATCCCCTTTGCCTTTGTACAATGGCACTATGCAAGCATTCCACCAATCCTCAGGCACCTCACCATGAGTCATACATACATTAAATAACTTTGCCAACCAGTCAATGATACAGCCACTCCCTTTTTAAATAAATTCCACTGCAATACCATCCAAACCTGCTGCCTTGCCGTCTTTCATCTTTCGCAGAGCTTTTAATACCTCTTCTCTGTTTACCAAATCATTTTCCCTAACCCTCTCCTTTAGTACACCACCTCAACCAAAACACCCTGTATCTGCCACTTTATCATCAAACACATTCAACAAACCTTCAAAATACTCACTCCATCTCCTTCTCACATCACCACTACTTGTTATCACTTCCCCATTAGCCCCCTTCACTCAAGTTCCCATTTGTTCCCTTGTCTTAAGCACTTTATTTACCTCCTTCCAAAACGTCTTTTTATTCTCCCTAATATTTAATGATACTCTCTCGCCCTAACTCTCATTTGCCCTCTTTTTCACCTCTTGCACCTTTCTCTTGACCTCCTGCCTCTTTCTTTTATACATCGCCCACTCATTTGCATTATTTCCCTGCAAAAATCGTCCAAATGCCTCTCTCTTCTCTTTCACAAATAATTTCACTTCTTCATCCCACCACTCACTACCCTTTCTAATCTGCCCACCTCCCACGCTTCTCATGCCACAAGTATCTTTTGCGCAAGCCATCACTGCTTCCCTAAATACATCCCATTCCTCACCCACTACCTTTATGTCCTTTGTTCTCACCTTTTTCCATTCTGTACTCAGTCTCTCCTGGGCCCTCCTCACACAAGTCAAGTTCCCAAGCTCACTTACTCTCACCACTCTTTTCACCCCAACATTCTCTCTTCTTTTCTGAAAACCTCTGCAAATCTTCAACTTCGCCTCCATAAGAAAATGATCAGACATCCCTCCAGTTGCACCTCTCAGCACATTAACATCTAAAAGTCTCTCCTTCGTACGCCTATCAATTAACACGTAATCCAATAACGCTCTCTGGCCATCTCTCCTACTTACATTCGTATACTTATGTATATCTCTCTTTTCATTCCCAATCACCAGTTCTTTTTCAGCACATAAATCTACAAGCTCTTCACCACTTCCATTTACAACACTAAACACCCCATGTACACCAATTATTCCCTCAACTACCACATTACTCATCTTTGCATTCAAATCACCCATCACTGTAACCCTGTCTCGTGCATCAAAACTACTAACACACTCACTCAGCTGCTCCCAAAACACTTGCCTCTCATGATCTTTCTTCTCATGCCCAGGTGCATATGTACTAATAATCACCCATCTCTCTCCATCCACTTTCAGTTTTACCCATATCAATATAGAGTTTACTTTCTTACACTCTATCACATACTCCCACCACTCTCCTGTTTCAGTAGTGCTACTCCTTCCCTTGCTCTTGTCCTCTCACTAACACTTGACTTTACTCTTAAGACATTCCCAAACCACTCTTTCACTCTACTCTTGAGCTTCGTTTCACTCAGAGTCAAAACATCCAGTTTCCTTTCCTGAAACATACTACCTATCTCTCCTTTTTTCTCATCTTGGTTACATCCACACACATTTAGACACTCAAATCTGAGCCTTCGAGGAGGATATGCACTCCCCGCGTGACTCCTTCTTCTGTTTCCCCTTTTAGAAAGTTAAAATCCAAGGAGGGGAGGGTTTCCAGCCCCCCGCTCCCGTTCCCTTTAGTCGCCTTCTACGACACGTGAGCAATGCGTGGGAAGTATTCGTTCTCCTCTATCCCCAGGGATATATATTCATATATCATTTATTCATTTATCATACTTTGTCGCTGTTTCCCGTGTTAGCAAGGTAGTGCAAGGAAACAGATGAAAGAATGGCCCAACCCACCCACATACACATTTATATACATACACGTCCACACACATATACATACCTGTAAATTTCAATGTATGCATACATATACATACCCAGACAAGTACATATATACACATATACATATTCATACTTGCTGCCTTCATCCATTTCTGTCGCCATCCTGCCACACATGAAATTACATCCCTCTCCCCTGCACGCGTGTGAGGTAGCATTAGAAAAATACAACAAAGGCCACATTCACACTCAGTCTTTATCTGTCCTGTATAGTACACCAAAACCATAGCTCCCTTTCCACATCCAGGCCCAACAAAACTTTCCATGGTTTACCCCAAATGATTCACATGCCCCGGTTCAATCCATTGACAGCATGTCGATCACGGTATACCACATCGTTCCAATTCACTCTATTCCTTGCACACCTTTCACCCTCCTGTGTGTTCAGGCCCCGATCGCTCAAAATCTTTTTCATTCCACCCTTCCACCTCCAATTTGGTCTCCCACTTTTCCTTCCCTCCACATATGACACATATATCCTCTTTGTCAATCTTTCTTTACTCATTCTCTCCATTTGACCAAACCATTTCAATACACCCTCTTGCTCTCTCAATCACCCTCTTTTCATTACTACACATCTCTCTTACCCTTTCATTACTTACTCGATCAAACCAACTAACACCACATATTGTCCTCAAACATCTCATTTCCAATACATCCACCCTCCTCAGCACAACCCTATCTATAGCCCACGCCTCGCATCCATATAACATTGTTGGAACCAATATTCCTTCAAACATACCCATTTCTGCTTTCCGAGATAATGTTCTCGCCTTCCACACATTCTTCAATGCTCCCAGAACCACCTCCTGTGATGTCCCCATAGTTGTTTAATTTGTTTATGGATGGGGTGGTGAGGGAGGTAAATGCTAGAGTTTTGGAGAGAGAGGCGAGTATGCAGTCTGTTGTGGATGAGAGGGCTTGAGAAGTGAGCCAGTTCTTGTTCGATGATTTATACAGCTTTAGTGGCAGATATGGGTGAGAAACTGCAGAAGCTGGTGAATGAGTTTGGAAAAGTGTGTGAAAGAAGAAAGTTGAGAGTAAATGTCGATAAGAGCAAGGTTATTAGGTTCAGTAGGGTTGAGGGACAAGTCAATTGGAATATAAGTTTGAAAGGAGAAAAGTTGGAGGAAGCGAAGTTTTTTAGATATCTGGGAGTGGACTTAGCAGTGGATGGAACCATGTAGGTGGAAGTGAGACACAGGGTGGGTGAGGTTGCAAAGGTTCTGGGAACGATGAAGAATGTGTGGAAGGAGAGAACATTATGTCACAGATCAAAAATGAGTATGTTTGAAGGAATAGTGGTTCCAACAATGTTATATGGTTGCAAGGCGTGGTCTATAGATAGGGTTGTACAGAGAAGGGTGGATGTGCTGGAAATGAAATGTATGAGGGCAATATGTGGTGTGAGGTGGTTTGATTGGGTAAGTAATGAAAGGATAAGAGAGATGTGTGGAAATAAAAAGAGTGTGGTTGAGAGAGCAGAAGAGGACGTGTTGAAATGGCTTGGACATATGGAGAGAATGAGTGAGGAAAGATTGACAAAGAGGATATATGTGTCAGGGGTGAAGGGAACAAGGAGAGGTAGGAGACGAAATTGGAGTTGGAAGAATGGAGTGAAAAAGATTTTCAGCGATTGGGGCCTGAACATACAGGAGGGTGAGAGGTGTGCAAGGAATAGAGTGAATTCTAATGATGTATACCAGGGTCAACGTGCTGTTAATGGACTGAACCAGGGCATGTAAAGCATCTGGGATAAACCAACTATGGAAAGGTCTATGGGGTCTGGATGTGAATACGGAGCTGTGGTTTTTGTGCATTATACAGGATAGCTAGACACTGAGTGTGAACAAATGAGGCCTTTTTTGTCTGTTTTCCTGGCTCTACATCGCCAGAGCAGGAGGTAGTAATGCTATGTCCTGTGCAGCAGGGTAGTGACAGGAATAGATGATGGCATTTGCTGCTAAGTCCATTCCCAGATATCTAAAACACTTCACTTCCTCCAATTTTTCTACATTCAAACTTACCTCCCTATTGACTTGTCTCTCAACCCTACTGAACCTAATAACCTTGCTTTTATTCACATTTACTCTCAAATTTCTCCTTTCACACACTTTAACACACCCAGTCACCAACTTCTGGAGTGATAAAAGAAATGAATGCAAAACTAGGGAAAGTGGGTGCAAAGATGGAGAGTGGCAGTGAGGTATGGTGGCCAGTGGAAAGCCTGTTTGTGGATGATACTGTGTTGTTTGCTGCAAGTGAAGGAGAGTAGCAGGTTGTATGTGTGTCTGATGATGTGTGTAAGCAGAGGGGATTTAAGGTAAATGTTAGTGAAAGTAAGGGGACAAGCTATCATAAGTATTTTAAGTGTATACAAATCTACAAATATTAAATATACTATAGTTAATTTATTTATATTATACTTTGACGCTGTCTCCCGCGTTAGCAAGGTAACGTAAGGAAACAGACAAAAGAGTGGCCCAACCCACCCATATTCACATGTATATATGTTGTTATCTATAGTTAATATGTACTTTAAATGTATATATAGACAAGTATGCCCATACATAACAAGTCTGTTCAGAGAAGATTTCTAGATATAACTTATTGAATAACTTAATGTTTTAACTCCCCCCCCCACACATCTTTCCCTCCTTATTAGATTTCTTAAATTCATAGTCTTATTTATCATTTATTCAATTTTACTTTAAAAGCAATCCCATTTTGCTACATATGATGCCTGACAAAAGGCTTATTATGGGAGAACAAGTAATGTACGCTGGCCAACTCATATTACAAGTAATGTATTACACCAATTCCAAGAATATCAAACATTCTTATGTTCTTTACACTAACTTGTAATCATATTCTTATAGAAAGAAAAGCTAATTCTAAGCAAATGGGCCCATACCCCATCCATATGTTTTCCTCACTCTTTTTAATGCTATTGTCTTTGCAAAAAATTTTGTTTTCATCTCTTAATCACAGAAACAGTCTTAGCCATTTCATCCAATTCATGATTAATAGCACACTGATTGGCCTCGAATTAAATATAATATCATTTATTCCAGTTTTGATAGAGGAGAGGGTAATTTTTTCTGTGAAGCAACAATTAAATACTTCCTTATTCAAGCTGATGGGTCAGCAATAATTATTTTTGCAGCATCCCAGTCCATCTTATTGGCCTTAATTCTATAACTAGGGCCAAGGCCATTCCATTTTTGACTCCCAGCCATAATTAAAGGACTAAACTGGATTCAGGCAATCATCCTCGTAACTATTCAGAAAACAGCTCCCATATTCTTAATCTGCCATATTATCAGAAATCCCCTAATCTCTAACATGATCTATTTTCAGCTTTACTCTCAGCATTAGTTAGATCTTTCGGGGGATTAAATCAGACATCCCCATGAAAAATATTAGCATTCTCCTCAGTGAACCATATTGGATGAATATCAATTACCCTTATAATTAAAGAATCCTCCTGATTAATTCATTTTATATTTTACTAATTCCATCATCCACTTGCCTCTTATTCATCTTTCATTAAAATGTATTTTCTATCTCAACTTATTATGAACAAAAGCTCCCTACCATTCACTAGTTTCATCATCCCCATCTCTTTATTGTCATTGGGGGTACTGCCCCCACTCCTTGGTTTTATCCCAAAATGAATTACAATTGAATCAGTAACCTCAGCAAGCATAATCCTTTCAGCCTTAATTTTAATTCTGTCCTCCCTAATTACTCTTTACTTGTATCTTCACATGGCCATAAGCTTTCTTCTTCTAATCTCCTTTAAAACAAAGTTATACTCCATCCATCAGCTTAGATCCTTGACTCCTCTTTTTGTCTCAATCAATGTATCTAATCCCACCAATCTTTGTTTTAAGATTTTATGTTATTTAAACTAATGCCCTTCAAAGGTGTAAGGAAAGATAAACATTTTTAAATCTTAAGCTCGAGAGTAAATTTACATCTCCAGATTTGTAGTCTGGTATTCTTGAATCAAACTACCAAACCTGATAAGAAAGATTGTTCTTGTTAATAGATTTACAATCTATCACCTATTTCTCAACCAACTTATCATGCAATGATGATTTTTTTTCAACAAATCATAAAGACATTAGTGTTTATATTTGATTTCGGAACCTGAGTTGGAATAGTAAGAAAATCACTAAGACATCATTTGAGCTGAGCTAGGGCAACCCAGAAGATAACCGGTGACGACCAGATTTATAATGTAGTGGTCAATGCACACACCTTCATAATATTTTTGTTCATGGTTATACCAATTATAATTGTCCCAATTATGCTAGGAGCTCCTAATATGGCATTCTCCAAATAAATAACATAGGGTTCTGACTACTACCCCCCTCCCTAACTCCTTGCTAGAGGTATAGTTGAAAGGGGAATAGGAACCATCTGAACAGTATATCCACCCCTACAAGCTGGAGTAGTTCACGCTGGTGCATTCAGGCATTTTTTCACTTCACTTAGCTGGTGTCTCATCAATCCTAGGAGCTGTAAAATTTATTACAGCCATAATCGACATAAAGTCATCTGGAATAACATTCGATTGAATGCCTCTATTTGTACGATCAGTATTCATTACATCCATCTTGCTACTTCTCTCCCTACCAGTGTTAGCAGGAGCTATCACTCTACTTTTAACAAACTAAAATCTAAATACTTACTTTTTTGACCTGGCAGGGAGTGGAGACCCAATTCTCTATCAACACCTATTTTGCTTCTTTGGGCACCCAGAAGTTTACATCCTCATTCTACTGGCATTGGTATAATTTCTCATATTGTCTCCCAAGAATAAAATAAAAAAAAGCTTTTCAGAGCATTAGATATAAGTTATGCCATGTTATCCATTGCTTTATTAGGGTCTATAATATGAGCACATCACATTTTTACAGTTGGAATATGCATAGACACCCAAGCTTACTTCACATCAGCAACATGATCACTGCCATTCCCACATGAATTAAAGCATTCAGATGACTGAGAACTCTTCACAGAGCTCATTTCATCTTAACACCCTCTTTCCTATGATCCCTCGGATTCATTTTCCTATTTACAGTAGGGGGATTAACAGGGATTGTGTTAGCTAATTCATTCACTGATATCATCCTACACAAGACACATTACATAGTTGCTCACACCCACTACATTCTCTTAATAGGAGCAGTGTTTGGCATCTTTGCTGGGATTACTCACCAATTTCCTCTATTCAGTGAAGTTTTATTAAACCAAAAATTATTAAAAATCCAGTTTACAGCAATATTCGTAGGTGTCAACTTTACTTTCTTACCTAACACTTCTTAGGGGTAAGTGGTATATCTCAACATTATTTTGACTATCCAGATGCTTAATCACCATGAAATGTTATTTCATCGATAGATTCTTCAATATCTTTAGTGGCTGTTGCAGTATTCGTATTTATCATCTGAAAGGGATTAGCATCTAAACGACCAATAATATTCAACTCATTCATACCAACTTCAATCGAGTGAATTCACCCATATCCACCTGCTGATCACAGCTACATGGAGATTCCCCTACTAACTGTATTCTAATTAAAGATGGCAGAATAATGCACAGGATTTAAGCTCCTGCTGTGAAGGATTTCTTCTTTTGGAATTAATGGCAACATGAAGACATTTGGGATTTCAAGACAGGGCCTCACCTTTAATAGAGCAGTTAATTTTTTCCATAACCGCATGATAGTAATCTTAATCATAATTACTTCGTTAGTAGCTTACATAATATTGTCATTATTGTTTAATGTCCTTGCCAACAGATTCCTTTTACAAAATCAAACAACTGAAATGATCTGAACTATCTTCCCAGCAACCATATTAGTAATTATTGCTCTTCCCTCTCTCTGACTTCTATATCTACTGGATGAAGTTAATTCACCCAGCCTAACTATTAAAACTGTTGGGCATCAATAATATTGAAGATAAGAGTATTCAAATTTTGCCAAAGTTGAATTAGATTTATACATAATGCCTTCAAACTACTCAAACCAATTTAGATAGTGTCTTTAAGATGTAGATAACGGGATGGTAGTTCTTTATTTATCTATTTATCATATTTAATCGCCGTCACCCGCGTTAGTGAGGTAGCGCAAGGAAACAGACGAAAGAGTGGCCCAACCCACCCACATACACATGTATATACATAAACACCCACACAAGCATATATACATACCTATACATTTCAACGTATATATACATATACATACACAGACATATACGTATATACACATGTACATATTCATACTTGCTGCCTTCATCCATTTCCAGTGCCACTGTGCCACACATTAAATAGCATTCCACCCTCCCCACCTGTGTGAGGTAGCACTACGAAAAGACAACAAAGGCCACATTTGTTCACACTCAATCTCTAGCTGTCATGTGTAATGCAACCAAACCACAGCTCCCTTTCCACATCCACGTCCCACAAAACTTTACATGGTTTACCCCAGATGCTTCATATGCCCTGGTTCAATCCACTGACAGCACATCGATTCTGGTATACCTCATCGTTCCAATTAACTCTATTCCTTGCACGCCTTTCACCCTCCTCTATGTTCAGGCCCCAATTGCTCAAAATCTTTTTCACTCCATCCTTCCACCTCCAATTTGGTCTCTCGCTTCTCCTCATTCCCTCTACCTCTGACACATATATCCTCTCTGTCAATCTTTCCTCACCCATTCTCTCCATGTGACCAAACCATTTTAACACACCCTCTTCTGCTCTCTTAACCACACTTTTTTTTTTTTTACCACACATCTCTCTTTCCCTTTCATCACTTACTCGATCACAGCACCTCACACCACATATTGTCCTTGAACATCTCATTTCCAAAACATCCACCCTCCTCCACACAACCCTATCTATAGCCCATGTATGCCTCACAACCATATAACATTGCTGGAACCACTATTCCTTCAAACATATCCATTTTTGTTCTCCGAGATAATGTTCTCACCTTCCACACATTCTTCAACGCTCCCAGAACCTTTGCCCCCTACCCCACCCTGTGACTCACTTCCGCTTCCATGGTTCCATTTGCTGCTAAATCCACTCCCAGATATCTAAAACACTTCATTTCCTCAAGTTTTTCTCCATTCAAACTTATCTCCCAATTAACTTGTCCCTCAACCCTACTGAACCTATTATTCAATAACCTTGCTCTTATTTACATTTACTCTAAACTTTCTTCTTTCACCCACTTTACCAAACTCAGTCACCAACTTCTGCATTTTCTCACCCAAATCAGCTACCAGCGCTGTATCATCAGCGAACAACAACTGACTCACTTCCCAAGCCCTCTCATCTACAATGGACTGCATACTTGCCCCTCTCTCCAAAATTCTTGCATTCATCTCCCTAACAACCCCATCCATAAACAAATTAAACAACCATGGAGACATCATGCACCCCTGCCGCAAACCGACATTCACTGGGAACCAATCATTTTCCTTTCTTTCTACTCATACACATGCCTTACATCCTTGGTAAAAACATTTCACTGCTTTTAGCAACTTACCTCCCACACCATATACTCTTAATACCTTCCATAATGCATCTCTATCAACCCTATCATATGCTTTCTCAGATCTATAAATTCTTTTCTTTTCTTTCGCGCTATTTGCCATTTCCCGTGTTAGCAAGGTAGCATTAAGAATAGAGGACTGGGCCTTTGAAGGAATATCCTCATCTGGCCCCCTTCTCTGTTCCTTCTTTTGGAAAATTAGGAAAACAAATGAGAGGGGAGGTTTTCCAGCCTCCCACTCCCTCTCCTTTTAGTCGCCTTCTACAACACACAGGGAATACATGGGAAGCATTCTTTCTCCCCTATAAATGCTACATGCAAATCCATCTGTTTTTCTAAGTATTTCTCACAAACATTCTTCAAAGCAAACACCTGACACACACATCCTCTACCACTTCTGAAACCGCACTGCTCTTCCCCAATCTGATGCTTTGTACATGCCTTTACCCTCTCAATCAATATCTTCCTATATAATTTTCGAGAAATCCTCAACAAACTTATACCTCTGTAATTTGAACACTCACCTTTATTCCTTTGCCTTTGTACAATGGCACTGTGCCATCCAAACCTGATACCTTGCCAGCTTTTGTCTTCCGCAAAGCTATCACTCGATCTTCTCTGTTTACCAAACCATTCTCCCTGACCCTCTCACTTCGCACACCACTTCAACCAAAACACCCTATATCTGCCACTCTATCATCAAATACATTCAACAAACCTTCAAAATACTCTTTCCATCTTCTCACTTCACCATTACTTGTTATTACCTCCCCATTAGCTCCTTCACCGATGTTCCCATTTGTTCTCTTGTCTTACGCACTTTGTTTAACTCCTTCCAAAACATCTTTTTATTCCCTTAAAATTCGATGATACTCTCTCACCCTAATTCTCATTTGCCTTCTTTTTCACCTCTTGCTCCTTTCTCTTTCTTTTATACATCTCCTACTCATGTGCACAACTTCCCTGTAAAAATTGCCCAAACTCCTCTCTCTTCTCTTTCACTAACAATCTTACTTCTTTATCCCACCACTCACTACCATCTCTAATCTGCCCACCTCCCACCTTTCTCATGCCACAAGCATCTTTTGTGCAAGCCACCACTACTTCCCTAAACACATACCATTCCTCCCCCACTCCCTTTCCATCATCTGCTCTCACCTTCTGCCATCTGCACTCAATCTCTCCTGGTAATTCCTCACACAAGTCTTCTTTCCAAGCTCACTTACTCTCACCACTCTCTTCACCCCAACATTCTCTCTTCTTTTCTGAAAACCTCTACAAATATTCACCTTCACTTCCACAAGATAATGATCAGACACCCCTCCAGCTGCCCCTCTCAACACATTAACATCCATAAGTCTCGCTTTCACATGCCTATCAATTAACACGTAATCCAATAACACTTTCTGGCCATCTCTCCTACTTACATATGTATACTTATGTATATCTCTCTTTTTAAACCAGGTATTCCCAATCACCAATCCTTTTTCAGCATAGAAATCTACAAGCTCTTCACCATTTCCATTGACAACACTTAACACCCCATGTACACCAATTATACCCTCAAGTGCCACATTACTCTCCTTTGCATTCAAATCACCCATCACGATAAGCTAGTCTCATGGATCAAAGCTGCTAACACACATCACTCAGATGCATCCAAAACAGTTGCCTCTCATCTTTCTTCTCATGACCAGGTGCATAGGTACCAATAATCACCCATCTCTCTCCATCTATTTTCAGTTTTACCCATATCAATCTAGAGTTTACTTTCTTACACTCTATCATATACCCCCACAACTCTTGCTTCAGAAGTAGTGCTACTCCTTCCTTTGCTCCTGTCCTCTCACCAACCCCTGACTTTACTCCCAAAACATTCCCAAACCACTCTTCCCCTTTACCCTTGAGCTTAATTTTACTCAAGAGCCAAAACATCCAGGTTCCTTTCCTTAAACGTACTACCTATCTCTCCTTTTTTCTCATCTTGGTTACATCCACACATTTAGACACCTCAATCTGAGCCTTCAAAGAGGTTGATTACTCACTACATGACTCCTTCTTCTGTTTCCCCTTTTCGAAAGTTAGAATACAAGGAAGGGAGTGTTTCTAGCCCTCCTTTAGTTGCCTTCTATGACATCCGGGGAATACATGGCTTAGGGGAGAAAGGTAGTTCTTATAGACACAAATTTGTGTATTGGTTACTAAAGCCAACATGATTCACTTGTGAGCAGTTCTGGCCCTTGGTATAAAAATTGATGTCATTCCTGGATGACTAAACCAAGTTAGTTTCGTAGTATCCTAGCCAGGTTTATTTTTTGGTCAGTGTTCAGAAACCTGCAGAGTCAAAGATTTATGCCTATCGTAGTTGAATCAGTAGCAGCTTCAAGAAAAGATTCATCCAGTGACTGATAAAAGCATAGGTCTTTTAAACCTATCATGGTACTTGGATACCTCAGGTGGAAAAGAAAATTTAGTTAAATCATAACACATTTGTCAGGCTTGAGTAGTCCTAAGGACATTTTTCTGTGCCACAAAAGACCCCTAATATGATTTAATCTATTCATCATAGTTAGCATGAGTTTGGTATTATTCGACATTTTAAACAATTTCATTTTTCCAAAAAAAAAATGTTGATATTTTACCCAAACAACAAAGAAGTACTTAAAAAAATTGAAATTGAAGACTGGGCTATTCTCTATTTTTTGAACCCTCTTCCTGACAATTTTTTATTCTCCTCAACTGATTGTCCACTTTCATCAGTATTCCTATGTCATACTGAGCTTCTCCTTCGCGATGATTAATTATTTGACTGAAATCTATACAAACTCTCCATAAAAAGTTAAAATCATTGCTCTGATTCTCATGTTGGAGTTACACTTTTCATACTTTCACTTTTAGATTAATCATATCTAATAATGCTTTAGGCCTATTGCCTTATATTTCTACGAGATCTAGACAAATGGCAATAACTCTTTCATCTGCACTTCCCATGAGTACCTTTAATAGTTTATGGTTGGCTCAAGCACACCCAAGACATGTTAGCACACTTTGTTCCTCCAGGTACACCAAAAATTATTATACCCTTTAAGGTTGCAATTGAATCAATTAAAACTTAATTCGACCATGAACTATAATAATTCATTTGGCAGCTAATATAATTGCTGGCCACCTTTCATTAACCCTCCTGAGTTAATCCAGTCCCAATATAGCATCAACTTTATTGTTTCACAAATTCTTCTTTTATTAGAATCAGCTGTTACAGTTATCCAGTCATATGTATTTACTGTTTTAGGAACTCTTCACACAAGAGAAATCAACTACTGTCACTTTCTCACGGATTTCACCCATATCACCTTGTCAACAAAAGACCATGACCACTGACCAGCTTGTCAGAGCAATAATACTGACTACTGGATTAGTGAAATGGTTTAATTATTGTACTAATTCTTTTACTTGGTCTATATGCTGAATGGCACTCAGGAGCCCTTGAATGATCCATTGGGTTTATAGTCAACTATGATATGTAACTTGCACTTACAAGGTGTTATATATAATTAACCTCACTATAAATCAGAATGTTTTGGCTCTGAGTGAAACGAAGCTCAAGGGTAAAGGGGAAGAGTGGTTTGGGAATGTCTTGGGAGTAAAGTCAGGGGTTAGTGAGAGGACAAGAGCAAGGGAAGGAGTAGCAGTACTCCTGAAACAGGAGTTGTGGGAGTATGTGATAGAATGTAAGAAAGTAAATTCTCGATTAATATGGGTAAAACTGAAAGTTGATGGAGAGAGATGGGTGATTATTGGTGCATATGCACCTGGGCATGAGAAGAAAGATCATGAGAGGCAAGTGTTTTGGGAGCAGCTGAATGAGTGTGTTAGTGGTTTTGATGCACGAGACCGGGTTATAGTGATGGGTGATTTGAAGGCAAAGGTGAGTAATGTGGCAGTTGAGGGAATAATTGGTATACATGGGGTGTTCAGTGTTGTAAATGGAAATGGTGAAGAGCTTGTAGATTTATGTGCTGAAAAAGGACTGGTGATTGGGAATACCTGGTTTAAAAAGCGAGATATACATAAGTATACTTATGTAAGTAGGAGAGATGGCCAGAGAGCGTTATTGGATTACGTGCTAATTGATAGGCGTGCGAAAGAGAGACTTTTGGATGTTAATGTGCTGAGAGGTGCAACTGGAGGGATGTCTGATCATTATCTTGTGGAGGCTAAGGTCAAGATTTGTATGGGTTTTCAGAAAAGAAAAGAGAATGTTGGGGTGAAGAGGGTGGTGAGAGTAAGTGAGCTTGGGAAGGAGACTTGTGTGAGGAAGTACCAGGAGAGACTGAGTACAGAATGGAAAAAGGTGAGAACAATGGAAGTAAGGGGAGTGGGGGAGGAATGGGATGCATTTAGGGAATCAGTGATGGATTGCGCAAAAGATGCTTGTGGCATGAGAAGAGTGGGTGGTGGGTTGATTAGAAAGGGTAGTGAGTGGTGGGATGAAGAAGTAAGATTATTAGTGAAAGAGAAGAGAGAGGCATTTGGATGATTTTTGCAGAGAAAAAATGCAATTGAGTGGGAGATGTATAAAAGAAAGAGACAGGAGGTCAAGAGAAAGGTGCACGAGGTGAAAAAGAGTGCAAATGAGAGTTGGAGTGAGAGAGTATCATTAAATTTTAGGGAGAATAAAAAGATGTTCTGGAAGGAGGTAAATAAAGTGCGTTATACAAGGGAGCAAATGGGAACTTCAGTGAAGGGCGCAAATGGGGAGGTTATAACAAGTAGTGGTGATGTGAGAAGGAGATGGAGTGAGTATTTTGAAGGTTTGTTGAATGTGTTTGATGATAGAGTGGCAGATATACAGTCTTTTGGTTGAGGTGGTGTGCAAAGTGAGAGGGTTAGGGAAAATGATTTCGTAAACAGAGAAGAGGTAGTAAAAGCTTTGCGGAAGATGAAAGCCGGCAAGGCAGCAGGTTGGGATGGTATTGCAGTGGAATTTATTAAAAAAGGGGGTGACTGTATTGTTGACTGGTTGGTAAGGTTATTTAATGTATGTATGACTCATGGTGAGGTGCCTGAGGATTGGCGGAATGCGTGCATAGTGCCATTGTACAAAGGCAAAGGGGATAAGAGTGAGTGCTCAAATTACAGAGGTATAAGTTTGTTGAGTATTCCTGGTAAATTATATGGGAGGGTATTGATTGAGAGGGTGAAGGCATGTACAGAGCATCAGATTGGGGAAGAGCAGTGTGGTTTCAGTAGTGGCAGAGGATGTGTGGATCAGGTGTTTGCTTTGAAGAATGTATGTGAGAAATACTTAGAAAAGCAAATGGATTTATATGTAGCATTTATGGATCTGGAGAAGGCATATGATAGAGTTGATAGAGATGCTCTGTGGAAGGTATTAAGAATATATGGTGTGGGAGGCAAGTTGTTAGAAGCAGTGAAAAGTTTTTATCGAGGATGTAAGGCATGTGTACGTGTAGGAAGAGAGGAAAGTGATTGGTTCTCAGTGAATGTAGGTTTGCGGCAGGGGTGTGTGATGTCTCCATGGTTGTTTAATTTGTTTATGGATGGGGTTGTTAGGGAGGTGAATGCAAGAGTTTTGGAAAGAGGGGCAAGTATGAAGTCTGTTGGGGATGAGAGAGCTTGGGAAGTGAGTCAGTTGTTGTTCGCTGATGATACAGCGCTGGTGGCTGATTCATGTGAGAAACTGCAGAAGCTGGTGACTGAGTTTGGTAAAGTGTGTGAAAGAAGAAAGTTAAGAGTAAATGTGAATAAGAGCAAGGCAATTAGGTACAGTAGGGTTGAGGGTCAAGTCAATTGGGAGGTAAGTTTGAATGGAGAAAAACTGGAGGAAGTAAAGTGTTTTAGATATCTGGGAGTGGATCTGGCAGCGGATGGAACCATGGAAGCGGAAGTGGATCATAGGGTGGGGGGGGGGGGCGAAAATCCTGGGAGCCTTGAAGAATGTGTGGAAGTCGAGAACATTATCTCGGAAAGCAAAAATGGGTATGTTTGAAGGAATAGTGGTTCCAACAATGTTGTATGGTTGCGAGGCGTGGGCTATGGATAGAGTTGTGCCCAGGAGGATGGATGTGCTGGAAATGAGATGTTTGAGGACAATGTGTGGTGTGAGGTGGTTTGATCGAGTAAGTAACGTAAGGGTAAGAGAGATGTGTGGAAATAAAAAGAGTGTGGTTGAGAGAGCAGAAGAGGGTGTTTTGAAATGGTTTGGGCACATGGAGAGAATGAGTGAGGAAAGATTGACCAAGAGGATATATGTGTCGGAGGTGGAGGGAACGAGAAGTGGGAGACCAAATTGGAGGTGGAAAGATGGAGTGAAAAAGATTTTGTGTGATCGGGGCCTGAACATGCAGGAGGGTGAAAGGAGGGCAAGGAATAGAGTGAATCAGATCGATGTGGTATACCGGGGTTGACGTGCTGTCAGTGGATTGAATCAGGGCATGTGAAGCGTCTGGGGTAAACCATGGAAAGCTGTGTAGGGATGTATATTTTGCGTGTGTGGACGTATGTATATACGTGTGTATGGGGGTGGGTTGGGCCATTTCTTTCGTCTGTTTCCTTGCGCTACCTCGCAAACACGGGAGACAGCGACAGAGCAAAAAAAAAATAAATAAATCAGAAAGCAAAAATTTGTTCTTAATTTAGACCTAAGCCTTGATTTGCTAAACTTCTAATTAGCTCTTGGTAGAAGCCAAAAAGAGGCTTATCGCTGTTAATTATTTTATTGAAAGATTTTTCCTACCGAGGAAGGTTTTGTGGTATGAAAAAAGCTTCTAACTTATTTTCAAAGCAGGTCAACTCCCATATATGCATGTTTTCACAGTGTAACCCCAAACACATTACATTTTCAATATAAACATGAAGATTAATCTCTTCTAAAAATAAACCACCTGCAGGTAAATAAACCTTTGCAGCTTCATTTGCAGCTTCAATGCAATATCCTAACATCGAATTATGGGAGTAATTAAGTATGCTTAACGTAATAATAACTTGGAAAAATAATGTTTACGAAAAACTTTAAAAGTTTTATTTCAATGTAATTAAAGCCTCCAATTACAACACTACAACCCCCCTTGTCCAACCAAATGTTACAACCAGCCTCCCTCAAAATCTTTTTTTAACTTAGCACCAATTCTTAATGACAACCTAGAAGGTAAAAATCCAAACATATGTGACAAAAATCACATAGACCCCACAAAGCTAGATATGGAAAAAAATCAATTGACTTTAAATTATGATTCATATTCATCAAATTATACACATATCCTAAAATCCCACCTAGAATACTTACAGCTAAAGCTAAAAATCTTTAAAGAAAACCTTAAACAAATTATATACCTCTCTGGAAATAACAACCACAAGTAAATTGACCCCATAACTACAGCCCCTGTTCTTAATGCCACTACAGGACTAGTCACAGTAACTGAAGAATCTCTAATCAAAATAAAAGAACTAATATTTGCTTCCCCCTAATAATAAAATATGTAAGAGCAAGGTTATTAGGTACAGTAGGGTTGAGGGTCAAGTCAATTGGGAGGTGAGTTTGAATGGAGAAAAACTGGAGGAATTGAAGTGTTTTAGATATCTGGGAGTGGATCTGGCAGCGGATGGAACCATGGAAGCGGAAGTGGATCATAGGGTGGGGGAGGGGGCGAAAATTCTGGGGGCCTTGAAGAATGTGTGGAAGTCGAGAACATTATCTCGGAAAGCAAAAATGGGTATGTTTGAAGGAATAGTGGTTCCAACAATGTTGTATGGTTGCGAGGCGTGGGCTATGGATAGAGTTGTGCGCAGGAGGATGGATGTGCTGGAAATGAGATGTTTGAGGACAATGTGTGGTGTGAGGTGGTTTGATCGAGTGAGTAACGTAAGGGTAAGAGAGATGTGTGGAAATAAAAAGAGCGTGGTTGAGAGAGTAGAAGAGGGTGTTTTGAAGTGGTTTGGGCACATGGAGAGAATGAGTGGGGAAAGACTGACCAAGAGGATATATGTGTCGGAGGTGGAGGGAACGAGGAGAAGAGGGAGACCAAATTGGAGGTGGAAAGATGGAGTGAAAAAGATTTTGTGTGATCGGGGCCTGAACATGCAGGAGGGTGAAAGGAGGGCAAGGAATAGAGTGAATTGGAGCGATGTGGTATACCGGGGTTGACGTGCTGTCAGTGGATTGAAGCAAGGCATGTGAAGCGTCTGGGGTAAACCATGGAAAGCTGTGTAGGTATGTATATTTGCGTGTGTGGACATATGTATATACATGTGTATGGGGGGGGGGTTGGGCCATTTCTTTCGTCTGTTTCCTTGCGCTACCTCGCAAACGCGGGAGACAGCGACAAAGTATAATAAAAAAAATAATAAAAAAAAAGATGGAAAGTATAACATACAGTAAGTCCCATTCCTAAAACATATGACAAAATAGCAATTTTTCTGATAATTCTCATAAAAGTTACCTCTGAGATTAAATCTTCTGAATAGAAACCCAACATAAAAGGTATACTGCAAAGACCTAAATTAGATAAAGTTATAAGAGACGACATTAAAGGTATTTCTGCACTAATCACCCTATGCGACAAATATCTTTACATTTTTTCACTCTATGAATAATCATCCTAGCACAACTAACAATGCTGTAAATAAAGCAGGAGCTAGTTGGTGAAAAAACTAAATCAGGCAACCCTAAAGATAAAATTTCATCATTACACCCAACTGACACAGAGTTGAAAGAGCAATAATTTTCTTAAGGTCATAATCAAAATTAGCACCAAGACCAGCCATAGACATAGTAAGACAAGAAATAACTAACAAAAGATCTGATACAGAAGATTCTATTAAAGTGGGGCTAAATCAAACTAATAGATAAACACCAGCTGTGACTAAAGTAGATGAATGTACTAAAGCAGATATGAGTGTAGGAGCAGCCATAGCTGCAGGAAGCCAAGCCAAAAATGGAATCTGAGAACTTAGTTATTCCTGCTGTCATAATTAACAACATAATCAGTAATATACCCTAATGTTCAATTTCTGGAGAATATAAATATAAAATTTCAACCACCAAGTTTAACCATAAGGCCAATCCTTATGAACACAGCTACATTGCCAACTCAATTAGACAAAAGAGTGATCAATCCAAAATTGATAGACATTCAATTGTGATAGTGATAACCAAAAGACAAGATACTAAACCATTTCCATCTCAACCAAGAAGAATTCTAATCAAATTAGGACTAACAATTATTAAGATTATGGAACAAAGAGAATAACTAGATACAACAACTTAAATTTTCATCATCTTTCATGTACTCACCCCTATAGTATAAAATTATTGAAGAAATAAAAAACAAAAGAAAATGCAGTAGACATTCAATCATAAAGTGTACTAAACTGTGTTTTGAATATGGGAGGAGAAAGACTGAAAGAGGTGAGAAAACTGAGTATTGAGAAACTGTCTTGGGTAACTTTGGTGATATGGAAGGAGAGATAAGGGAAAGAGCATTACAGTTTAGAAGAGTCATGGGGTCCCTTAATGAAATAATGTAAGTACAGAAGTGGAGAGAGGGTTAAGGAACAGCATAGTCCTCCCAACTCTGACCTATACAGCCAAAACATGGAAATGAGGTGTTTGTGAGGAGCATGTTGTATGACTAAATGGAATGAAGAAAGAAATAAAGGGATGTATGAGAGATGTGGTATGGCAGGGAATACAAAGGAAAGTGAGTGGTAGAGTGGGTGAAATGCAATACTTTGAGGTGGTTTATGCATGTGCAAAGAATGCAAGATTGGGAGTTTACAAGGACAGTGTATGATCGCACAATTGAAGGAGTTGGTGTGAAAGGAAGGCCACCCATGACATGTGGATGAAGAGTGGAAGAATACTGGAGGGAGAGAAATGGTGGAAGAATGCGTGGAATGGTGTATGCAAGGGAGACATGTAGGGACAGAGATAAGTGGAGACTCTTTGATAAGAGTTCCCTGAGAGAACTGGCATCAAACATATAAATAGATAAAAAAATTATGAGGGAAGAGGAAAATGTGGGGTTCACTAATGAATAACATTAATAATATTATTATATTTTTTCTATTATACTTTGTCGCTGTCTCCCATGTTACCGAGGTAGTGCAAGGAAACAGACAAAAGAATGGCCCAACCCACCCACATACACATGTATATACATACAAGTCCTCACATGCACATATACACACCTATATACTCAACATATACCTATAAATACACACAAAGACATACATATATACACATGTACATAATTCATACTGTCTGCCTTTATTCATTCCTGTCGCCAGCCCGCCACACATAAAATAACAACCCCCTCCCCCCAAATGTGCACAAGGTAGTGCTAGGGAAAGACAACAAAGGCCACATTTGTTCAAACTAAGTCTCCAGCTGCCATGTATAATGCACCGAAACCACAGCTCCCTTTCCACATCCAGGCACCACAAAAATTTCCATGGTTTACCCGACGCTTCACATGCCCTGGCTCTGGCGCAATCCATTGACAGCACGTCGACCCCGGTATACCACATCATTCCAATTCACTCTATTCCTTGCATGCCTTTCACCCTCCTGCATGATCAGGCCCCGATCACTCAAAATCTTTTTCACTCCATCTTTCCACCTCCAATTTGGTCTCCCATTTCTCATTTGCTCCACCTCTGACACATATATCCTCTTTGTCAGTCTTTCCTCACTCATTCTCTCCATGTGACCAAACCATTTCAAAACACCCCCCTCTGCTCTCTCAACCACACTCTTTTTACTACCACACACCTCTCTTACCCTTTCATTACTTACTCGATCAAATCACCTCACACCACATATTGTTCTCAAGCATCTCATTTCCAGCACATCCACCCTCCTCTGCACATCTCTATCTATAGCCCTCGCCTTGCAACCATATATCATTGTTGGAACCACTATTCCTTCAAACATTCCCATTTTTGCTTTCCAAGATAATGCTCTTGACTTCAACACATTCTTCAACACCCCCAGAACTTTCAACCACTCCCCCCCATGATTCACTTTCACTTCCATGGTTCCATCCGCTGGCAAATCCACTCCCAGATATCTAAAACACTTCACTTCCCCCACTTTTTCTGAATTCAAACTTATCTCCCAATTGACTTGTCCCTCAACCCTACTGTACCTAATAACCCTGCTCCACATTTACTCTCAGCTTTCTTCTTTCACACACTTTACCAAACTCAGTCACCAGCTTCTGCAGTTTCTCACATGAATCAGCCACCAGTGCGGTATCATCAGCGAACAACAACTGATTCACTTCCCAAGCTCTCTCATCCACAACAGACTTCATACTTGCTCCTCTTTCCAAAACTCTTGCATTCACCTCCCTAACAACCCCATCCATAAACACATTAAACAACTATGGAGACATCTTGCACCCCTGCCGCAAACCAACATTCACTGAGAACCAATCACTTTCTTCTCTTCCTACATGTACACATGCCTCACATCCTCGAAAAAACTTTTCACTGCTTCCAGCAACTTGCTTCCCACACCCTATATTCTTAATACCTTCCACAGAGCATCTCTATCAACTCTATCATATGCCTTCTCCAGATCCATAAATGCTACATACAAATCCATTTGCTTTTCAAGGCATTTCTCACATACATTCTTCAAAGCAAACACATGATCCACACATCCTCTACCACTTCTGAAACCACACTGCTCTTCCCCAATCTGATGCTCTGTACATGCCTTCACCCTCTCAATCAATACCCTCCCATATAATTTCCAAAGAATACTCAACAAACTTGTACCTCCATAATTTGAGCACTCACTTTTATCCCCTTTGCCTTTGTACAATGGCACTATGCAAGCATTCCGCCAATCCTCAGCCACCTCACCATGAATCATATATATTTATTCATATTCATTTATCATTTTGCTTTATCGGTCTCCTGTGTTAGCGAGGTAGTGCAAGGAAACAGACGAAAGAATGGCCCAACCCATCCACATACACATGTATATGCATACACGTCCACACACGCAAATATTCATATCTATACATCTCAATGTATACATATATATATATACACACACAGACATATACATATATATACATGTACATAATTCATTTAATTTATCTAATGTATGTATGTAGGTTTGCGGCAGGGGTGTGTGATGTCTCCATGGTTGTTAAATTTGTTTATGGATGGGGATGTTAGGGAGGTGAATGCAAGAGTTTTGGAAATAGGGGCGAGTATGCAGTCAGTTGGGGATGAGAGAGCTTGGGAAGTGAGTCAGTTCTTGTTCGCTGATGATACAGCGCTGGTGGCTGATTCATGTGAGAAACTGCAGAAGCTGGTGACTGAGTTTGGTAAAGTGTGTGAAAGAAGAAAGTTAAGAGTAAATGTGAATAAGAGCAAGGTTATTAGGTACAGTAGGGTTGAGGGTTTTAAAGTCAATTGGGAGGTAAGTTTGAAGGGGGAAGAAAAACTGGGGGGGAAGTAAAGTGTTTTAGATTCTGGGAGTGGATCTGGCGCGGAGGGAAACCTTGGAAGGGGAAAGTGGACATAGGGTGGGGGGGGGGGGCCAAATCCGGGGGCCCTTTTGGAAGAATGTGGGGAATTTCGAAAAATTTTTTATCTGGGAAAAAAGAAAAAAAGGGGTTTATGTTTAAAGGGGAATAGGGGTTCCCAACAAGTTGTATGGTTGCGAGGCGGGGGTTTATGGATAGAGTTGCCCCCAGGAGGTGGATGTGTGGAAATGGATGTTTAAAGGCAATGTGTGGTGTGAGGGGGGTTTGTTTCGGGGGAAAGAAACCAAAAGGGTAAGAGAGATGGTGGAAATAAAAAAAGTTTGGTTGAGGGCAGAAGAGGGTTGTTTTGAAAGGGTTTGGGCACATGGAGAGAATGAGGGGGAAAGTTTGGGCCCAAAAAGAGGATAAAAGTGTCGGAGGTGGAGGGAAAACGAGAAGTGGGAGACAAATTTGGGAAGGGGGAAAAGAGGGGAGTAAAAAGATTTTGGGGTGATGGGGCCCCTGAACATGCAGGAGGGTAAAAGGAGGGAAAGGGAATAGGGAAAATTAAAGATGATTTGGTTTACGGGGTTAAACGTGTGTCAGTGGTTTGGGAAATCAGGGAAATGTGAGCGTCTGGGGTAAACCAGGGGAAAGCTGTGTAGGGGGGTTTTTTTTGGGGGTTTTGGGGACGTATGTATATACGTGTTTTTTGGGGGGGGGGTTGGGCCATTTTTTTCGTTGTTTCCTTGCGCTCCCCTCGCAAAAAGGGGGCCAGCGCCCGAGAAAAAAAAAAAAAAAATAAATAAATCGGAAAAGCAAAAATTTGTTCTTAAATTTAGCCCTTTAACCTTTTTTGCTAATTTAATTAGCTCTTGGTAGGGGCCAAAAAAAGGGGCCCTTATCGCTGTTAAATTATTTTTTTTAAAAGTTTTTTCCCTCCCGAGGAAGGTTTTGTGGTTTTTAAAAAAAAAGGCTTCAAACTTTTTTCAAAGCGGGGTCAACCCCCCTATATGAATGTTTTCACATTTGTAACCCCAAACCTTCCCATTTTCAATTAAACATGAAGTTTAAATCTCTTCTAAAAAAAACCCCACCTGCAGGTAAAAAAACCCTTTTTCCAGTTTAATTTGCGGGCTTCAATGCAATATCCAAACATAAATTTGGGTTTAATTAAGTAGGGCTTAACGAAATTAATAATTTGGGAAAAAATAATGTTTAGGGAAAAAATTTTAAAAAGTTTTATTTCTTTGGAAATTTTAAAAGCCTCCAATTACAACACTACCCCCCCCTTGCCCAAAAAAAATTTGTTACAACCGCCCCCCTCAAAATTTTTTTTTTAACTTGCCCCAATTCTTAATGACAACCTAGAAGGAAAAAAATCCAAAAATATGTGAAAAAAATAACATAGACCCCAAAAAGGGCTAGATATGGAAAAAAATAAATTTTGACTTTAAATTATGATTCATATTTTATCAAATTTTACACAATTTCCCAAAATCCCCCCTAGAAACTTACAGCTAAAGCTAAAAATCTTTTAAAGGGAAAAACCCTTTAAAAAAATTATTTTACCTCTTGGAAATAACAACCACAAGGTTTAAATTTTACCCCCCTAACTTTCAGCCCCTGTTCTTTAAAGCCCTAAAGGATAGGGCCCGTAAAATGAAGGGAAACCCCTTTAAACAAAAATAAAAAAAACTAATATTTGCTTTTCCCCCCCAAAAAAAAAATATGTAAGAGCAAGGTTATTAGGTACGTAGGGGGTTTAGGGTAAGTCAATTGGGAGGGGAGTTTGAATGGAGGGGAAAAAATGGAGGGAAATTTAGTGTTTTAGAAAATTGGGAGTGGTCTGGCCCGCGGATGGGGGGAACCCCTGGGGAAACGGAAGTGGATCATAGGGTGGGGGGAGGGGGCGAAAATTCGGGGGGCCCTTTAAGAATGTGTGGAAGTCGGAACCCTTTTCTGGAAAGCAAAAATTTGGGGATGTTTGAAGGGAATAGTGGTTCCAACAATGTTGTATGGTTTCGAGGGGGTGGGCTATGGATTTGGGGTTGTTTCGAGGAGGATGGATGTGTGGAAATGGGATGTTTGAGGGCAATGTGTGGGTGGGGGTTTTGGGTTTTATCGAGTGAGTAAAAGTTTAAAGGGGAAAAGGGGAGTGGGAAATAAAAAGAAACGTTGGGGGGAGAGAGGGAAGGGGTGTTTTGAAGTGGTTTGGGAATGGAGAGAATGAGTGGGGGAAAAAATGACCCAAGAGGATATATGTGTCGGGGGGTGGAGGGGGAAGAGGAAAAAGAGGGGACCAAATTGGAGGTGGGGAAAAAATGGAGGAAAAAGAAATTTTTTTTGGGGAAACGGGGCCTGAAAAAATTTCGGGGGGGTGAAAGGGGGGGCAAAAGGGTTAGGGGGTTTTAATTTGGGGGCCCATTTTGGGGGTTATTTTTCCCCGGGGGGGGTTTTTGGGCGGCTGTCAGTGGATTGAAGCAAGGCATGTGAAGCGTCTTGGGGGGAAACCATGGAAAGCTGTGTAGGTATGTATATTTTTCGTTGTGGGCATATGATTTTACATGTGTTTGGGGGGGGGGGGTTTGGGGCCCTTTCTTTGTCTGTTTCCCTTTCGTACCCCGCAAACGCGGGAAGGGCAGCGCCCCAAAATATAAAAAAAAAAAATAATAAAAAAAAAAAATGGAAAATATTTAAAATTCAGAAGTCCCCCTTTCCCAAAACATTGACATTAGCCCAAAAATTTTTGATATTTCCCCATAAAAATTAAACCCCTGAGAAATTAAAAACTTTGAATAGAAAAAACCCCAAAATTAAAAAATTTTTATGAAAAAACCCAAATTAGATTAAAGTTATAAGGACGCATTTAAAAAGGGATTTCTGCACTAATCACCCCAGCCCACAAAAATTTTTTCATTTTTTCACTCTAAAGGGAAATTATCCCAGGCCCAAATAACAATTTCTGTAAAAAAAAGCAGGGGGGCTAGTTGGTGAAAAAACTAAAAAAAGGAAAAACCCCAAAAATAAAATTTTTCATTACACCCAAATGACACAGAGTTGAAAGAGCAATAATTTTCTTAAGGTCACAATCAAAATTAGCACCAAGACCAGCCATAGACATAGTAAGACAAGAAATAACTAACAAAAGATCTGATACAGAAGATTCTATTAAAGTGGGGCTAAATCAAACTAATAGATAAACACCAGCTGTGACTAAAGTAGATGAATGTACTAAAGCAGATATGAGTGTAGGAGCAGCCATAGCTGCAGGAAGCCAAGCCAAAAATGGAATCTGAGAACTTAGTTATTCCTGCTGTCATAATTAACAACATAATCAGTAATATACCCTAATGTTCAATTTCTGGAGAATATAAATATAAAATTTCAACCACCAAGTTTAACCATAAGGCCAATCCTTATGAACACAGCTACATTGACAACTCAATTAGACAAAAGAGTGATCAATCCAAAATTGATAGACATTCAATTGTGATAGTGATAACCAAAAGACAAGATACTAAACCATTTCCATCTCAACCAAGAAGAATTCTAATCAAATTAGGACTAACAATTATTAAGATTATGGAACAAACAAAGAGAATAACTAGATACAACAACTTAAATTTTCATCATCTTTTATGTACTCACCCCTATAGTATAAAATTATTGAAGAAATAAAAAACAAAAGAAAATGCAGTAGACATTCAATCATAAAGTGTACTAAACTGTGTTTTGAATATGGGAGGAGAAAGACTGAAAGAGGTGAGAAAACTGAGTATTGAGAAACTGTCTTGGGTAACTTTGGTGATATGGAAGGAGAGATAAGGGAAAGAGCATTACAGTTTAGAAGAGTCATGGGGTCCCTCAATGAAATAATGTAAGTACAGAAGTGGAGAGAGGGTTAAGGAACAGCATAGTCCTCCCAACTCTGACCTATACAGCCAAAACATGGAAATGAGGTGTTTGTGAGGAGCATGTTGTATGACTAAATGGAATGAAGAAAGAAATAAAGGGATGTATGAGAGATGTGGTATGGCAGGGAATACAAAGGAAAGTGAGTGGTAGAGTGGGTGAAATGCAATACTTTGAGGTGGTTTATGCATGTGCAAAGAATGCAAGATTGGGAGTTTACAAGGACAGTGTATGATCGCACAATTGAAGGAGTTGGTGTGAAAGGAAGGCCACCCATGACATGTGGATGAAGAGTGGAAGAATACTGGAGGGAGAGAAATGGTGGAAGAATGCATGGAATGGTGTATGCAAGGGAGACATGTAGGGACAGAGATAAGTGGAGACTCTTTGATAAGAGTTCCCTGAGAGAACTGGCATCAAACATATAAATAGATAAATAAATTATGAGGGAAGAGGAAAATGTGGGGTTCACTAATGAATAACATTAATAATATTATTATATTTTTTCTATTATACTTTGTCGCTGTCTCCCATGTTAGCGAGGTAGTGCAAGGAAACAGACAAAAGAATGGCCCAACCCACCCACATACACATGTATATACATACAAGTCCTCACATGCACATATACACACCTATATACTCAACATATACCTATAAATACACACAAAGACATACATATATACACATGTACATAATTCATACTGTCTGCCTTTATTCATTCCTGTCGCCAGCCCGCCACACATAAAATAACAACCCCCTCCCCCCAAATGTGCACAAGGTAGTGCTAGGGAAAGACAACAAAGGCCACATTTGTTCAAACTAAGTCTCCAGCTGCCATGTATAATGCACCGAAACCACAGCTCCCTTTCCACATCCAGGCACCACAAAAATTTCCATGGTTTACCCGACGCTTCACATGCCCTGGCTCTGGCGCAATCCATTGACAGCACGTCGACCCCGGTATACCACATCATTCCAATTCACTCTATTCCTTGCATGCCTTTCACCCTCCTGCATGATCAGGCCCCGATCACTCAAAATCTTTTTCACTCCATCTTTCCACCTCCAATTTGGTCTCCCATTTCTCATTTGCTCCACCTCTGACACATATATCCTCTTTGTCAGTCTTTCCTCACTCATTCTCTCCATGTGACCAAACCATTTCAAAACACCCCCCTCTGCTCTCTCAACCACACTCTTTTTACTACCACACACCTCTCTTACCCTTTCATTACTTACTCGATCAAATCACCTCACACCACATATTGTTCTCAAGCATCTCATTTCCAGCACATCCACCCTCCTCTGCACATCTCTATCTATAGCCCTCGCCTTGCAACCATATATCATTGTTGGAACCACTATTCCTTCAAACATTCCCATTTTTGCTTTCCAAGATAATGCTCTTGACTTCAACACATTCTTCAACACCCCCAGAACTTTCAACCACTCCCCCCCATGATTCACTTTCACTTCCATGGTTCCATCCGCTGGCAAATCCACTCCCAGATATCTAAAACACTTCACTTCCCCCACTTTTTCTGAATTCAAACTTATCTCCCAATTGACTTGTCCCTCAACCCTACTGTACCTAATAACCCTGCTCCACATTTACTCTCAGCTTTCTTCTTTCACACACTTTACCAAACTCAGTCACCAGCTTCTGCAGTTTCTCACATGAATCAGCCACCAGTGCGGTATCATCAGCGAACAACAACTGATTCACTTCCCAAGCTCTCTCATCCACAACAGACTTCATACTTGCTCCTCTTTCCAAAACTCTTGCATTCACCTCCCTAACAACCCCATCCATAAACACATTAAACAACTATGGAGACATCTTGCACCCCTGCCGCAAACCAACATTCACTGAGAACCAATCACTTTCTTCTCTTCCTACATGTACACATGCCTCACATCCTCGAAAAAACTTTTCACTGCTTCCAGCAACTTGCTTCCCACACCCTATATTCTTAATACCTTCCACAGAGCATCTCTATCAACTCTATCATATGCCTTCTCCAGATCCATAAATGCTACATACAAATCCATTTGCTTTTCAAGGCATTTCTCACATACATTCTTCAAAGCAAACACATGATCCACACATCCTCTACCACTTCTGAAACCACACTGCTCTTCCCCAATCTGATGCTCTGTACATGCCTTCACCCTCTCAATCAATACCCTCCCATATAATTTCCAAAGAATACTCAACAAACTTGTACCTCCATAATTTGAGCACTCACTTTTATCCCCTTTGCCTTTGTACAATGGCACTATGCAAGCATTCCGCCAATCCTCAGCCACCTCACCATGAATCATATATATTTATTCATATTCATTTATCATTTTGCTTTATCGGTCTCCTGTGTTAGCGAGGTAGTGCAAGGAAACAGACGAAAGAATGGCCCAACCCATCCACATACACATGTATATGCATACACGTCCACACACGCAAATATTCATATCTATACATCTCAATGTATACATATATATATATACACACACAGACATATACATATATATACATGTACATAATTCATTTAATTTATCTAATGTATGTATGTAGGTTTGCGGCAGGGGTGTGTGATGTCTCCATGGTTGTTAAATTTGTTTATGGATGGGGATGTTAGGGAGGTGAATGCAAGAGTTTTGGAAATAGGGGCGAGTATGCAGTCAGTTGGGGATGAGAGAGCTTGGGAAGTGAGTCAGTTCTTGTTCGCTGATGATACAGCGCTGGTGGCTGATTCATGTGAGAAACTGCAGAAGCTGGTGACTGAGTTTGGTAAAGTGTGTGAAAGAAGAAAGTTAAGAGTAAATGTGAATAAGAGCAAGGTTATTAGGTACAGTAGGGTTGAGGGTCAAGTCAATTGGGAGGTAAGTTTGAATGGAGAAAAACTGGAGGAAGTAAAGTGTTTTCGATCTCTGGGAGTGGATCTGGCAGCGGATGGAACCATGGAAGTGGAAGTGAATGGGGGAGGGGGCGAAAATCCTGGGAGCCTTGAAGAATGTGTGGAAGTCGAGAACATTATCTTGGAAAGCAAAAATGGGTATGTTTGAAGAAATAGTGGTTCCAACAATGTTGTATGGTTGCGAGGCGTGGGCTATGGATAGAGTAGTGTGCAGGAGGGTGGATGTGCTGGAAATGAGAAGTTTGAGGACAATATGTGGTGTGAGGTGGTTTGATCGAGTAAGTAATGTAAGGGTAAGAGAGATGTGTGGAAATAAGAAGAGCATGGTTGAGAGAGCAGAAGAGGGTGTTTTGAAATGGTTTGGGCACATGGAGAGAATGAGTGAGGAAAGATTGACCAAGAGGATATATGTGTTGGAGGTGGAGGGAATGAGGAGATGTGGGAGACCAAACTGGAGGTGGAAAGATGGAGTGAAAAAGATTTTGAGTGATCGGGGCCTGAACATGCAGGAGGGTGAAAGGCGGGCAAGGAATAGAGTGAATTGGAATGATGTGGTATACCGGGGTCGACGTGCTGTCAATGGATTGAATCAGGGCATGTGAAGCGTCTGGGGTAAACCATAGAAAGTTCTGTGGGGCCTGGATGTGGAAAGGGAGCTGAGCTTTCGGGTATTATTGCAAGACAGCTAGAGACTGAGTGTGAACGAATGGGGCCTTTGTTGTCTTTTCCTAGCGCTACCTCGCACACATGAGGGGGAGGGGGATGTTATTCCATGTGTGGTGGGGTGGCGATGGGAATGAATAAAGGCAGACAGTGTGAATTGTGTGCATGTGTATATATGTATATGTCTGTGTGTGTATATATACGTGTACATTGAGATGTATGGGTATGTATATTTGCGTGTGGGGACGTGTAAGTATATACATATGTATGGGGGTGGATTGGGCCATTTCTTTCGTCTGCTTTCTTGCGCTACCTCGCAAATGCGGGAGACAGCGACAAAGCAAAATAAAAATATGTATAATTCATGGTGAGGTGCCTGAGGATTGGCGGAATGCGTGCATAGTGCCATTGTATAAAGGCAAAGGGGATAAGAGTGAGTACTCAAATTACAGAGGTATAAGTTTGTTGAGTATTCCTGGTAAGTTATATGGGAGGGTATTGATTGAGAGGGTGAAGGCATGTACAGAGCATCAGATTGGGGAAGAGCAGTGTGGTTTCAGAAGTGGTAGAGGATGTGTGGATCAGGTGTTTGTTTTGAAGAATGTATGTGAGAAATACTTAGAAAAGCAAATGGATTTGTATGTAGCATTTATGGATCTGGAGAAGGCATATGATAGAATTGATAGAGATGCTCTGTGGAAGGTACTAAGAATATATGGTGTGGGAGGCAAGTTGTTAGAAGCAGTGAAAAGTTTTTATCGTGAATGTAAGGCATGTGTACGTGTAGGAAAAGAGGAAAGTGATTGGTTCTCAGTGAATGTAAGTTTGCGGCATTGGCGTGTGAGGTCTCCATGGTTGTTTAATTTGTTTATGGATGGGGTTGTTAGGGAGGTGAATGCAAGAGTTTTGGAAAGAGGGGCAAGTATGCAGCCCGTTGGGGATGATAGAGCTTGGGAAGTGAGTCAGTTGTTGTTTGCTGATGATACAGCGCTGGTGGCTGATTCATATGAGAAACTGCAGAAGCTGGTGACTGAGTTTGGTAAAGTGTGTGAAAGAAGAAAGTTAAGAGTAAATGTGAATAAGAGCAAGGTTATTAGGTACAGTAGGGTTGAGGGTCAAGTCAATTAGGAGGTAAGTTTGAATGGAGAAAAACTGGAGGATGTAAAGTGTTTTAGATCTCTGGGAGTGGATCTGGCAGTGGATGGAATCATGGAAGCGGAAGTGAATCATAGGGTGGGGGTGGGGGCAAAAATCCTGGGAGCCTTGAAGAATGTGTGGAAGTCGAGAACATTATCTCCGAAAGCAAAAATGGCTATGTTTGAAGGAATAGTGGTTCCAACAATATTGTATGGTTGCGAGGCGTGGGCTATGGATAGAGTAGTGCGCAGGAGGGTGGATGTGCTGGAAATGAGGTGTTTGAGGACAATATGTGGTGTGAGGTGGTTTGATCGAGTAAGTAATGTAAGGGTAAGAGAGATGTGTGGAAATAAGAAGAGCATGGTTGAGAGAGCAGAAGAGGGTGTTTTGAAATGGTTTGGGCACATGGAGAGAATGAGTGAGGAAAGATTGACCAAGAGGATATATGTGTTGGAGGTGGAGGGAACGAGGAGAAGTGGGAGACCAAATTGGAGGTGGAAAGATGGAGTGAAAAAGATTTTGTGTGATCGGGGCCTGAACATGCAGGAGGGTGAAAGGCGGGCAAGGAATAGAGTGAATTGGATCGATGTGGTATACCAGGGTCAACGTGCTGTCAGTGGATTGAATCAGGGCATGTGAAGCATCTGGGGTAAACCATGGAAAGTTCTGTGGGGCCTGAATGTGGAAAGGGAGCTGTGGTGTCGGGCATTATTGCATGACAGCTAGAGACTGAGTGTGAACGAATGGGGTCTTTGTGTCTTTTCCTAGCGCTACCTCGCACACATGAGGGGGAGGGGGATGTTATTCCATGTGTGGTGGGGTGGCGATGGGAATGAATAAAGGCAGACAGTGTGAATTGTGTGCATGTGTATATATGTATATGTCTGTGTGTGTATATATATATGTGTACATTGAAATGTATGGGTATGTATATTTGTGTGTGGGGACGTGTATGTATATACATGTGTATGGGGGTAGGTTGGGCCATTTCTTTCGTCTGTTTCCTTGCGCTACCTCGCAAATGTGGGAGACAGCGACAAGGCAAAATAAATAAATAAATACATAAATCATACTGTCTGCCTTTATTCATTCCCATCACAACCCTGCCACACATGAAATAACAACCCCTTCCCCCCTCATGTACGCAAGGTAGCGCTAGGAAAAGACGATAAATGCTACATTCGTTCACACTCAGTCTCTAGTTGCCATGTAATAATGCACCAAAACCACAGCTCCCTTTCCACATCCAGGCCCCACAGAACTTTCCATGGTTTACCCCAGAAGCTTCACATGCCCTGGTTCAATCCATTGAAAGCGACCCTGGTATACCACATTGTTCCAATTCACTCTATTCCTTACACGAATTTCACCCTCCTCCATGTTCAATCCCCGATCACTCAAAATCTTTTTCACTCCATCTTTCCATCTCCAATTTGGTCTCCCACTTCTCCTTGTTCCCTCCACCTCTGACACATATATCCTCTTTGTCAATCTTTCCTCACTCATTCTCTCCATGTGACCAAGCCATTTCAAAACACCCTCTTCTGCTCTCTCAACCACACTCTTTTTATTTCCACACATCTCTCTTACCCTATTATTACTTACTCGATCAAACCACCTCACACCACATATTGTCCTCAAACATCTCATTTCCAGCACATCCACCCTCCTCCACACAACTCTATCTATAGACCATGCCTTGCAACCATATAACATTGTTGGAACCACTATTCCTTCAAACATACACATTTTTGCTTTCCAAGATAATGTTCACAATTTTCACACATTCTTAAATGCTCCCAGAACTTTCGCCCCCTCCCCCACCCTATGATTCACTTCCACTTCCATGAGTCATACATATATTAATAATCTTCCCAACCAGTCAACAATACAGTCACCCCCTTTTTTAATAAATTCCACAGCAATACCATCCAAACCCGCTACCTTGCCAGCTTTCCTCTTCTGCAAAGCTTTTACTGCCTCTTCTCTGTTTACCAAATCATTCTCCCTAACCCTCTTACTTTGCACACCACCTCGACCAAAACACCCTATATCTGCCACTCTATCATCAAACACATTCAACAAACCTTCAAAATACTCACTCCATCTCCTTCTCACATCACCACTACTTGTTATCACCTCCCCATTAGCCCCCTTCACTGATCTTCCCATTTGTTCCCTTGTCTTATGCACTTTATTTACCTCCTTCCAAAACATCTTTTAATTCTCCCTAGAATTTAATGATACTCTCTCACCCCACCTCTCATTTGCATTCTTTTTCACCTCTTGCACCTTTCTCTTGACCTCCTGCCTCTTTCTTTTATACATCTCCCAGTCATTTTCATTATTTCCCAGCAAAAATCATCCGAATGCCTCTGTCTTCTCTTTCACTAATAATCTTACTTCTTCATCCCACCACTCACTACCCTTTCTAATCTGCACACCTCCCACACTTCTCATGCCACAAGTATCTTTTGCACAAGCCATCACTGCTTCCCTAAATACATCCCATTCCTCCCCCCTCCCCTTACATCCTTTGTTCTCACCTTTTTCCATTCTGTACTCAGTCTCTCCTGGTACTTCCCCACACAAGTCTCCTTCCAAAGCTCACTTACTCTCATGGGAGCAGGGGGCTAAAAACCCTCCCCTCCTTGGATTTTAACTTTCGAAAAGGGGAAACAGAAGAAGGAGTCACGCTGGGAGTGCTCATCTTCCTCGAAGGCTCAGATTGGGGTGTCTAAATGTGTGTGGATGTAACCAAGATGAGAAAAAAAGAGAGATAGGTAGTACGTTTGAGGAAAGGAACCTGGATGTTTTGGCTTGGAGAGAAACGAAGCTCAAGGGTAAAGAGGAAGAGTGGTTTGGGAATGTCTTGGGAGTAAAGTCAGGGGTTAGTGAGAGGACGACAGCAAGGGAAGGAGTAGCACTACTCCTGAAACAGGAGTGGTGGGAGTATGTGACAGAGTGTAAGAAAGTAAACTCTAGATTGATATGGGTAAAACTTAAAAGTGGATAGAGAGAGATGGGTGATTATTGGTGCGTATGCACCTGGGCATGAGAAGAAAGATCATGAGAGGCAAGTGTTTTGGGAGCAGCTGAGTGAGTGTTTTAGTAGTTTTGATGAACGAGACTGGGTTATAGTGATGGGTGATTTGAATGTAAAGGTGAGTAATGTGGCAGTTGATGGAATAATTGGTGAACATGGGGTGTTTAGTGTTGTAAATGGAAATGGTGAAGAGCTTGTAGATTTATGTGCTGAAAAAGGACTGGTGATTGGGAATACCTGGTTTAAAAAGAGAGATATACATAAGTATACGTATGTAAGTAGGAGAGATGGCCAGAAAGCGTTATTGGATTACGTGTTAATTGATAGGCGCACGAAAGAGAGTATTGGATATTAATGTGCTAAGAGGTGCAACTGGAGGGATGTCTGATCATTATCTTGTGGAAGCGAAAGTGAAGATTTGTAGAGGTTTTCAGAAAACAATATCATAAATATACCAATGAATATAAAAACAAAGAAAACTTGCCTATCTTAATGCTTCAGATGTTTTCTGGGTTGGAATTTCACTGTTATGAGAATATGTACTCCACTTAAATGCACAAAGATTCATTTCATTTGGAAAGAAAACAGTGAGTTCAGATGTTTAGAAATATTGGAATGAGACCCTATGTGGGAAAGATTTCATAAGCATTAATTCAACCCTTATATTATACATCTGAACTTAACTAACGCATTTGCATACTCAGATTCAGCCAGGTTCAAATATTACAATGCAAGGTAGTATTCAGTGAATACACTAAAAATAAAAAAAAATAGCCATTTCTACAGCCTATAGGCAAACTTTCTTGCTGTATTATAGCTCCATAAGGTAAGATGGTTGTTGTTTGTCAGCCATCGGCAGGAGAGCCACTTTTTTAATGTCCTCATGCATAGCATAAGGATATTATTAGAAAATAATACATAGGCGTCCCTCCTGTTCATTTACAAAATTTACTAGAGCTGGACAAAAGTGTTAAATGCATTACTTACACTCAGACTTGTTGATGTTGAGTGTATTACCCCACAGTTTTCCTCTACTTCAAAGCCCTGCCCACTTTGTAAGAATGTGAAATGAAGTTGGAGGTGCTAAACCTACAGTCAAACACTTTGTAGTAACTCAACACTCTG